>NW_015092476.1:183815-184051 GCF_001431845.1 Calidris pugnax
GGGAAGCGGCGAGCTGCGGGTGGCCCTGGACGGGCGGGCGGGAGGGAGGGAGGCAGCGGCTGGGGTCTGGAGCCCGCCCGGCGGGGAGCGCGGCAGCTCGGCCTGCCGCCGGCGGCGCTGGGGGGCGGAGGGCAGCGCAGTGGCCGCCCTGCCGGTGTCTGGGAGCTTGCCGAGTCTCCGGGGGACCCCTTAGCTTCTCAGTAATGAGATTGCTGATTGGTTTGCCTACAGGTGGG
>NW_015092476.1:184061-215796 GCF_001431845.1 Calidris pugnax
AGAGCAAAGGGGCCCCGCGGGGCCTCCCGTAGCCCCAGCTCAGTTCTCGTGGCCTGGCGGCGGCGGGTCACGGCGGAGGGCGCGGAGTCCCCGCGGCGGCCGTGCGGCCCTGCCGAGCTCTGGGCGATCGGAGCTGTCGCTTGGGCCGGGCCTGGTGGGACAGACGGAGCTGCGCGGC
This sequence comes from Calidris pugnax, assembly GCF_001431845.1. Classification (NCBI taxonomy): domain Eukaryota; kingdom Metazoa; phylum Chordata; class Aves; order Charadriiformes; family Scolopacidae; genus Calidris; species Calidris pugnax. The sequence continues at coordinate 184,240 of NW_015092476.1, forward strand.
GGGCCTGAGGCGCGGCGCTCGGCAACGGACCTCCGGAGGGCCCTTCTGTTGTGTGTACATGACCTTTGCCTAAGGTACAGATGTGTTTTTAACTGGTGACGATGCAAGGGTGGGATGTAGATGGTGTCCTGAGTCTTGAGAGGGACATGAAACTTGGATATTCCAGGTGATGTAAAAAGAAAAAAGGTACAACTCCATTCTTCAGGACAGTGCCTTTCAGCGCGTTCAGGAGTGAGCACAGGAACAACAGCCTTTCTTATCTGTCAGTTAATGCTCTAGAATCTTCAAAGAAACATATCTTCAGATGACTTGTTATAAACTAGGCTTTACTTTCTTGTACTTGCTGTAGTTATTGAATCACAGTTCGTCACGTGGAGGACAGCATGCAAGTGTAGAGGTGTTGCACATACCATTGGTGTACAAAAGTTGTGTGCACACCACTTGCTTCTTTGGAGGTGTGTGTTATCTCTGTGGCAGTGACTTCACTAGCTGTCAGTTTTCTCATGGTCGTGCTAACGAAGGCTGATATGGTCAAGCTGGTAACCATGTTGTGCTCTGCTGGAAACCCATCTGTTATAAAAAAAAAAGTTAGACCTGGAGTGGTATCTGTGGGAAAACAGAGAAGGAGGTTATATTTTGAACTGAGAAAAGCTGCTTAATTTCTTCTTCCACCTTCCAAAAATTTTCAAGAAGGAGTTTAGTTAATTCAGCATAATGCACTCAAATCCTGTAAATTGTTAACCTCTAGTGTGACTTTTAAAATGTGATTAGGACAACGTGTTCTTTTTAATTCTGCATTAGTGCATGCTCATGTTGGGCTCCATGGCAAGGTTTTGGTAGCAAGGGGCTGCAGGGGTGGCTTCCGTGAGAAGATGCAAGAAGCTGCCCCGTATCGGATGGAGCCTGCTCCATCTGGCTCCAAGATGGACCTGCCACTCGCCAAAGCTGAGCCAGTCAGCGATGGCCGTAGTGCCTCTGTGATAACATATTTAAGGAAGAGTAGAAAATGTTGCGCAACAGGAGCTGGGAGAGAGGAGTGAGAAAATGTGAGAGAATCAGCCCTGCAGACAACAAGGACAGTGAAGAAGGAGAGGGAAGAGGGGGTCCAGCCACCAAAGCAGAGATTCTCCTGCAGCCCGTGGAGAGGAGTGTGGTGAGGCAAGTTGTCCACCTGAAGCCCATGGAGGTCCACAGTGGAGCAGGTGGGTGTACCCTGGAGGAAGCTGCAGCCTATGGAGAGCCTGCACTGGAGCAGGTCTTCTGACAGGACATGTGGCCCCGTGGGGGATCCACACTGAAGTAGTCAGTTCCTGAAAGAACCTGTACCCTGTGGAAAGAAGCCACACTAGAGAGGTTTGTGAAGGACTGACCCTATGCTAGAGCAGGCGAAGAGTGTGAGGAGGGAGGAGTGGTATGATGGAACTGACTGCAACCCCTGTTGCCTGTCCCCCTGTGCTCCTCAGGGAGGAGGTAGAAGAGTTGGGAGTGAAGTTGAGCCTAGGAGGAAGTGCTGGGAGGGAGGTGTTTGTAGTTTTGATTTTCTTTCTTTCTATCCTACTCTGATATTTATTTGCAATAAGTTAAATTAATCTTCCCCAAGTCAAGTGTTTCAGATGATATCTGGTGAAAGATCTCCCTATCCTTATCTCATCAACCCACAAGCTTTTCCTCTGACTCTCTTCCCCCCATCTTGCTGAGTAGCAGCAGTGAGAGGGCGGCAGGGTGGGTGTCTGGTGAACCACCACAATTCCAGAATAGACAGAGCTGTGTAGTGCATCCATGTAGATTTTTTTCCCTTCTGAGTGAATGGTTCTGGGTGAAATGATAATGTTAAAAGATGAGTTTTTGAAACAAGTTTGTTAGCATCAGAAGTGGACAATTCAGCAGTTCTCATTTGAAGTGCAGTAGTCATCTGTTGAATCAGCTACGTGGATGTATTATTTGCTTAGGCTGAAGATGTTTAATACTAATAAGTCCATTGTGGTGGTGGCAAACCACTGTTTGTTTCTTCACTCTAAACCATTCCTGGTCAAAGGTAAATTTATTCATTATGCAGTTAACCCTAGTTTCATTTGGGTTAAAAGCTTAGGCAAAGGAATCACCAAGCAAGGTGGTCGGATAGGGTTATTTAAAATTCCTGAACCTCTGATAAATAATGAAGTTGAAGAGATAGATTTAGAAATGATTGTCATGCAGAGCCAGAAGACATCCAGCCGTCTGTGGCTGCCCTTTCCTGTGGGATCCTTGCCTGCAGATCGTTGGTTCTGTGTGGTGTTTCTGGTTGGATTCATGAACTGGGGGTGATGGTAGACTGGAGAGGCTGACAACTGAGTTTCCTTTGCAGTGCTGGGTGTTATTGTGAGAGGATGGTGGCAGTGACAGAGACTGCCATGGTACCATGTACCTCAGGAGAGGATTTCTGAACTGGTAACCTGAGTTCAGATCAGTCCTTGTTGATGGCAGTTTGTCTTCCCATGCCCTTAAATGGCTTTACTGCCAGTTCTGTGTAGCTGCATTCTCTGCTTTTACCTTTGTAAATAAATCAAATACTGGTATTGCCCAAACAGCTTTCTTCAGGTGTTTCACTGTGCAATGACTGAAAACCTGGGGTGCTCTTGGGAACAGCTGTTTTTTAATATCTAGATAGTTTTTTAGCTTTCTAAGATCAATAATAGAATCTGTGATCATCTTTTCCTGTTTCTTATTGATTCCTAGAAAACACTGTGCTTTTGCAAGTTGACCAGGAAAGCATAGGTCAACGTTTTTGGGAGAGAGACTGCCACCTGAGAAAGCTGTGGTCCTGACCTTGAAGCCAAAACAATGAAAGGGTGAGCCAGGAATTACAGGAAAGAGCGTTTGGCCTGTTCAGGACATACAGCGGTACAGATGTGTTAAACAGTGGAATTACAACAAAAAAACAACCCCTCTGGTGACAGGCTGAGATGGCACATCAAAATGCAGGAGTGTCATATTCCGGTCTTCTCCTGTATGTCTTCCTCTAAAGTGTCACAGGGTGCTGCAGGGTCTGGAGACCGAGAGAAGCGTCACAGGGCTGGAAGGAGGTGAGTGGAAACATCAAGAAGTGTGAAGACAGCCTCCGCACAGGTAGTGTCCGTTTCTTCAGATAACTGAGAATGTCTAAGAAAAATCTAGCCTCTTTTTAGGAAGCTTTTGTTGCTCCTGTCAAAGATGCTCTTTGCAGCTGGCTGTGCTGTGACTGGTTGTTAATGGTGCTACTGTGGGTTGGACGATCTATTTGCGGTACCTTTTGGCTGATGAGAAAATACTGAGCCATATGCTAATCTCTTGCTCTTCTCTGGAAGCGTTTGCAGTGCAGTTTATCCTTTCTGTTTCTTAGACAAATTGTAACTCATCCTCCTGGACAATGGGGAGATAAACTGTGTGAGCTGAGCTACATGTAAAACCTGACCAAGGAAGTGAGATGCTGTAGGCTCTGCTGTGGGTCAGGCAAGTCACTAGTTGCAGGTACTTGCCAGACACACAAAGAAAATGCCGTTCACGGTTGGCACTCACTGTATTGTTGTATATAACATAAGAGTGATGTGACGCTGCAGTCTGCTTTAGTTGTATGGGGCAAATCCAGAAATAATTTTAACGTTAACTAAAATTCCTCCATATGTTCAGTCTGAAAACACTCTCAGAGCAGAGAGTGCACACCCTCCATGTTTCAAAATGACAAAAGTTGCTGAAGGTGTCAAAGAAAGTTAAGGCTTCCATTTCTTCCTGTCACCCTTCTGCTGTCTTGCTGACTTATTAAAAAACAACGTAACTGATAGCAGAAAAGGTTTCTAAAATAACGCTTGTATCATTGAGTCCTATCTAAATTTGTTTGTATTTCAGGCTTCAGGGGAGCTTTTTACGAGATGCAATTATTTCAGGAACAATGGTTCAGTGTATATAATACAAGTCTATTATAATGTTTTCTACAATGTGATTTAAGCTAACAGGCAAACAGTTATTATTTTGGCACATTCAAGTTTTGTCTAGATGCTAAGGGATTCCTGCAGGCTTGGTACCTAGATTGTCAGATACATTTACAGATTGTTGGGAATGGGCTTTGAGGTACAAGTAATAAAATGCCCTTCGTTTTTCTGATGAGGAAAGGCAAATACATAGTCTAAAGTTTTCAGTAGTGTATTTTTATGTGAGACTTCTTCTGATATTGTTCTACTGAATGGTATAGTTGAGGCACCTTTTGTTGTTGGTTTTAGTAACACAAAATTAATTACTTTGCAAACTTTTTAAAAGCTTCTTTATGGGGAACCTGAGGTTACATTTGATTTTTCCTGTTTGACTATGTATGTTTGAGTTCTTGACGTTGGCTCAGAATTGCAGTATAATCTAAACTGTATCCTTTAGTATTGGACATAGCAATAACATTTTAAATAGGTCATTATTCAGACTTGTGATTTTTCACACTATTTTATAGTGAGTTGACTTTTTTTTTAACGAAGTGAGAGAAAAGTTTTTGATTCTGCAGTAGTTTCAGTATAAATGTATTTAAGGCATCTTGCTGCAGCTTAACTATTAGAGCAGAGGGATTTGAGGGAGAAAGGGGCTGTAAGTCTACATAGTATCATCTATGCTATTCATTCAAGAAATAGAAAGAAACCAAATGGAGAAATTATTACTGTTACAAGTAGTGGAAGCACGTGCTAACAAAACGTGAATTCCTATGAAAAAATCTCTGGTGTCCCTTCTCCTGCTACCTGCCTGGTGGACCATACGGCAGCATAAATGCCTCATTCATAGCTGTGAGTGCGAACTGGGCAGCTGGTTTTGGTTTGGTGTTTTGTGTTGTTTAAGAGAATAAGGAAATTAATTATGACTCTGTGAGAAGTAGCCCTTATTAATTTGGCTTCTTCTGTAACCAGACACCAACTCCAAGAAAAAATGTTGGAATCCAGTGTCTTATCTCCTCTGTTACATTTGGTTGGAGTTGACAGGGGGACTCTGAGGTTAATAGCTAATGGGAAATTAATAAACAGGCTATGTAAATGTAAATTGTTGGTGTTTTTTCCTAGAATTTCAAAACACTTGCACATGACCTTCCAAATTGGGTATCTTTAATCCTGATGCTTTCTTAACATGGAAGACATAGTTTAAGAAATTTAAGTCTTATCTTCCTCCACATATATGAGGAATATTTTACGATGTGCCACCATGAATGTCCAATTACGTGATCAAGCTCCTCTGCACAGCCCTGAGGGAGCTTGGAGAGCCAATGGCAGGAGGTGGATCTCAAACAGTACTTGAGGGGCTGCTCCCAAACCATCCCTGGAGCCAGCCCATCACAGGCCCCTCTCCACAGGCCCACGGGAGCACAAGGGCAGAGGGTGGAACCCAAATCAAGGATCCTGAGGAAGGAGCGCCCTGTCCAGGCCCCTGCCAGGGCAGTGCCAGCAGAGCCTCTGCCCAGTGTCCCCTCCTGACCCATCAGGAGTCGCAGAGTGGCTCTGTCAGTCTGAAGGGGTTGTTGCCCACCTCTGGGACACGTGGGCTGCAGGGAAAACCAGTTTGGGATCCCACGGGACTTACTGCAGGATGTCTAGGCAAAGAACCAAAAGTGAGGCGGAGGAGGCATTTACAAGATTTACAAGGATTTGAGGAGAAATTAGTGTGGAAATACAGAGGTAGGGGGATGAGAAGGGTCGGTTGCATGTAGGTGGTTGGCTGGTCAGTGTCTTGCCTGGCCATGCCCCATACCTGGTTGGCACCACCTGTCCTGATCCTTGTTAAATTCCTTCCTGGCTCCGTCCTGGGTGAGAGCTCCCTGGTGGGTCTGAGAGCAGCCACGGGGTCCCTTTGTGCTAGAGGCATTGTCTGGAGCAAGAGCGGCTGTGCAAGTGTCTGATGGCCAGCAAAGGTCAACCTGGGTGAGCCAGTGCTGTGGCCTGGGAGTAGAGGCATAGCTTTATATGCGTTTACCTCTCTGGATAGAGGTGGCATCTGAATATTTAAGAGCTCTCAACTGATTTTTCTTTTATGAATCTATGTAATTGCTGTTGAATTCACATGTGAATTCACATGAATTCACATGCCCATGGTAAGGAGTTCTGTAGCTTTACTGCGTTACGTGAAGGAGTATTTCTTTGGTTCTGACCCTGCTGGTTTGATTTCTTAGGCCTTAGTCCAGGGACAGGCAGAACAGTTGTTTTCCAGTCAGGATTTCATGGGTGTTTTTTCATTGCTCACTGTTAAAATTTTCCTAGCTCTATTTGTATTTATAGTAAAACTGTTTGTAGCTAAACAATTTGGTATAGTTTCTTTTTACTTGTGGTCATTTGATTATAACACTAAGCTGTTCCCTTTCCCACTGCTCCCCAAAAGGCCTCTGGGCTTGATGTCTGCCTCCCCTGAGTCTCGCTGACGGGACCTGAATGAGTGAATATTTCACCTAACATTCCCCAGGTCCCCAGGCTGTGAACTGGAGCTGGCTGTGAGCCTCACCAAGGCTGCAGAGACTGGCTGCTGGAACCACTCGCTGCTCAGCTCAGATCATCTCTGTCCTTCATCTGAACAGGCTCTGCACACTGTGTGGTGGGATGTCACCTGCTGGAAATGGATCATTTGGCAGGGGAACGATGGGGGTTCAGAGGTGTCTTATAGACAGCTGTTGTGAAAGGTGTGATACCACTGAAGCAGGAGGGGAAGACAGACTGAGTGTGCACATCCAGAAATACACCACTCATGTATTTTGATACTGACTTAGGTTACTAAATACATGCAACACATCTGAAGTAGCTGGGATCTCGCCGAATGTGGTATGTGGAGAGTAGGCAGTATATACGATTCACATCTAGTTTTATAATTTTCAGTTGATCTTTTACAAAATCTAAACTTCACTGTGGGGTCTGCGTTTGTTCATTCTGGTTCAAGAACTTCAGCCTTTGTGGTGTAATAAAAAATAAGGAAGGGGGTTAGCAAAACCTCCCCCTTGGACTTCTGGAGGGTGGACTTTAGCCTGTCCAGAACGCTGGTTGGGAGAGTACCTTGGGAGATAATCCTGTGGGGCAAAGGGGTCCAGGAAAGCTGGACGTTCTTCAAGAAGGAAATCCTAAAGGCCCAGGAGCAGGCTGTCCCCATGAGGCGCAAAATTAAAGAGTGGGGAAAATGGCTGGCTGTGGGAGAGTTCTTAGAAATTAGTGGTCATCCTGTGAGCACCCCAAGCTCTGGGCAGCTGTTGAAATAGGCCTCTGACAATAGTCCAGGCCCTTGACAACAGCTGCCCAGAGCTTGGGGTGCTCACAGGATGACCATTAATTTCTAAGAATTCTCCCACAGCTGGCCTGGATGAACAAAGAGCTCTTGATGGGAATTAAGGAAAAAAGGAGGGTTTACCACCTTTGCATGAGGGGACAGGCAACTCAGGAGGAGTACAGAGATCTTGTTAGGTTATACAGAGAAAAAAATTAGGAAGGCAGAAGCCCAGCTGGAGCTCAACCTGGCCATTAATATAAAGGACAGCAAAAAAAAGTTTATATAAATATGTGAACAAAAAGAGAGTCAGGGAGAATGTCCATCCCTTACTGGATGCAGGGGGACACATTGCGACCAAGGACGAGGAGAAGGCTGAGATAATTAATGCCTTCTTTGCCTCTGTCTTTAATTGTCAGACCAGCTACCCCCAGGGTATTCAGACTCCTGGGCTGGAAGATAAGGATGGTGAGCAGAACAAATCCCCTGTAATCCAGGAGGAAGTAGTTAATGATTTGCTTATGCACGTGGACACGCATAAGTCTATGGGGCTGGATAGAATTCACCCAAGCGTACTTAGGGAGCTGGCGGGAGAGCTCACCAAGCCTCTCTCCATTATCTATCAACAATCCTGGTCAACAGGAGAAGTACCAGATGACTGGAGTGTGGCCGATGTGACAGCCATCTACAAGAAGGGCCGGAAGGAAGACCTGGGAAACTATAGGCCTGTCAGCCTGACCTCAGTACCGGGAAAGATCATGGAGAGGATCATCTTGGGAGAGCTCTCACAGCAAGTGCAGGGCAGGCAAGGGATCAGGGCTACCCAGCATGGGTTTATGAAAGGGAGGTCCTCCTTAACCAACTTGATCTCTTTCTGTGACCATGTGACCTGCTTTCTCGATGAGGGGAATGCTGTGGACGTTGTCTACCTGGACTTTGGTAAGGCCTTTGACACCGTCCCCCACGGTGTTCTCCTGGAGAAACTGGAAAATCATGGCATAGACAAGTGTACCCTTCACTGGATAAAAAACTGGCTGGATGGCCATGCCCAGTGAGTTGTGATTAATGGGGCGAAATCCGGTTGGCGACCGGTCACCAGTGATGTCCCTCAGGGCTCAGTTTTGGGGCCAGTCTTGTTTAATATCTTTATTGATGATCTAGATAAGGGGATTGAGTGCACCCTCAGTAAGTCTGCAGATGACAGCAAACTAGGTGGGAGTGTTAATCTGCTTGAGGGTCAGAAGGCTCTACAGAGGGATCTGGACAGACTGAATCAATGGGCCAAGGCCAATGGGATGAGGTTTAATAAGGCCAAGTGCGGGGTCCTGCATTTCGGTCACAACAACCCCAGGCAACACTACAGGCACCAGAGGATGGTCATCCCACCAGTCACAAGGATGGATGAAGGGATAAATAGGAAGAATCAACATATCAACTAATGGCTAAAAGACAGGTGTAAACGGCAGGACTTTGGATTCTTTGATCACAGACTGATCTCCAGGTCACCAGGCATGCTAGCAGCAGGTGGGGGAGGCCTAACCCAAAGGGGAAAAAGGATATTGGGAGAAGAATTAGCAGGGCTCATTGAGAGAGCTTTAAACTAGATTTGAAGAGGGACGGAGTTGGAACCAGGGTTACTAAAGTGGTGCCCAGGAATAGCATGCCAGGGCTAGTAGGTAAAGGTGCCAGCAAGGCCTTGCAGCCTGTTGCAGCAGTTATGTGGGAAAGAAAGACACGTGACAGTGAAGACATGAGGAGTAGTGATAAGATGGTAACTGTAGAAATGTCTGCACGTGGACAGGTGGAAATTAGTGCTTGCCCTCCCAGAAAAATAGTGGGACGATTAGCCCAGCTGAAGTGCATCCACATGAATGCACACAGCATGGGCAACAAACAAGAGGAGATGGAGGCCATTGTACAGCAAGAAAACTATGATCTGGTTGCCATCACAGAAATGTGGTAGGAGGACTCTCATAACTGGAGTGCTGTGATTGATGGCTACCAACTTTTCAGAAGGGACAGGCAAGGAAAGAGAGGTGGTGGGGTGGCCCTTTGTGTTAAGAGCAATATTGTATGCCTAGAACTCAGCAATACACATGATGACAGTGTTGAGTGTCTATGGATAAGAATCAAGGGGAAGACCAATAAGGCAGACATTGTGGTGGGAGTTTGTTATAGACCCCCAAACCAGGATATAAAGGCTGATGAAATATTCTATAAAGAGCTGGCAGAGGCCTCACGATCACTCTTCCTTGTACTCATGGGGGACTTCAACTTCCCAGATATCTGCTGGAAATATAACACAGCAGAGAGGCAACAGTGTTGGAGATTCTTGGAGTGCATGGAAGACAACTTCCTAATGCGGCTGGTGAGGGAACTGACTAGGGAAAATGCCCTACTGGACCTGCTGAGTTGGAGATTCTTGGAGTGCATGGAAGACAACTTCCTAATGCGGCTGGTGAGGGAACTGACTAGGGAAAATGCCCTACTGGACCTGCTGATAGTTAACTCAGAAGGTCTTGTGGGGGATGTAAACGTTGGAGGTCATCTTGGACAGAGTGATCATGAAATGATACAATTTTCAATTCTTGCTGAAGCAAGGCGGGGGGCCAGCAAAACTGCCGCCGTGGACTTCCAAAGGGCAGACTTTGGCCACTTCAGGAGCATGGTTGAAAGCATCCGTTGGGAGACAGTCCTGAAGGGCAAAGGTGTCCAGGAAGGCTGGTTGTACTTAAGGAGGCACTCTTAAAAGCCCAAATCCCAAAAAACAAGCAGGAAGGGAAGAAGACCAGCCTGGCTAAATAGAGAGCTTTGGCTGGAGCTCAGGAACAAAAAGAAGGTTTATGATCTTTGGAAAAGGGACCTGGCAGGCAAGGCAAAATACCAGGAAGTGGTGAAGATATGCAGGGGGAAAATTAGAAGGGCCAAGGCTCAAGCTGAGCTCATCTTGGCCACTACACTTAAGAATAACAAAATGGGTTTTTTTGGGTACATAAACAGTAAAAGGAAGATTAGGAATAATGTGGGCCCTCTGATGAATGGGACGGGCACCCTAGTGGTGGAAGACACAGAGGAAGCAGAGTTGCTGAATGCCTTCTTTTCTTCAGTCTTCACTGCTAAGACTGCCCCTCATGAATCTCTGGCCTTGGAGGCAAGGAGGAGGGTATGGAGAGAGGAAGTTTTTCCTCTAGTAGAGGAGGACCAGGTTCAGGACCACTTGGCCAAACTGGACATTCATAAGTCCATGGGCCCAGATAGGATGCACCCGTGAGGGCTGAGAGAGCTGGCAGATGTTATCTCTGGGCCACTCTCTATCATCTTTGAAAAGTCATGGAGGACAGGAGAGGTGCCTAAAGACTGAAGAAAGGCCAACATCACTCCAGTCCTCAAAGAGGGCAAGGAGGAGGACCCTGGGAACTACAGACCACTGTACCTTCCACTACCTGGGAAGGTAATGGAGAGACTCATTCTAGATGTCATCTCCAAACAAGTTGAAGAGTGGGGGGGTTATTGGAAGCAGGCAACATGGGTTTACCAAGGGTAAATCATGCTTGACCAATCTGATAGCCTTCTATGATGCTATAACGGGTTGGTTAGATGAGGGGAGGGCAGCAGATGTCATCTACCTTGACTTCAGCAAGGCTTTTGACACTGTATCCCATAGCATCCTCATTGGGAAACTAAGGAAGTGTGGGCTGGATGAGGGGACAGTGAGGTGGATTGAGAACTGGCTGTGTGACAGGACCCAAAGGGTAATGATTAATGGAGCAGGTTCAAGCTGGAGGCCTGTGACCAGTGGTGTCCCCCAGGGGTCAATACTTGGTCCAGTGCTGTTCAACATATTCATCAGTGACCTGGACGAGGGGACAGAGTGTATCCTCAGCAAGTTTGCTGATGATACCAAACTGGGAGGGCTGGCTGACACCCCGGAGGGCCGTGCTGCCATCCAGCGAGACCTGGACAGGCTGGAGAGCTGGGCAAGGAAGAACCTCATAAGGTTCAAGAGGGAAAAGTGTAGGGTCCTGCACCTGGGGAAGAAGAATGTCAGGCACCAATGCGGGTTAGGCGCCAACCAGCTGGAGACAAGTTCCAAAGAGAAAGATCTGGGGATCCTGGTAGACAGCAAAATGACAATGAGCAAGCAGTGTGCTCTTGTGGCCAGGAAGGCCAATGGAATCCTGGGCTGCATAGGGAAGAGTGTGGCTAGTAGGTCGAGGGAAGTCATTCTCCCCCTCTACTCTGCACTGGTGAGGCCACAACTGGAATACTGCATCCAGTTCTGGGCTCCCCAATTCAAGAGGGACAGGGAACTACTGGAAAGAGACCAGTGAAGGGCAACAAAGATGATTCAAGGGTTGGCGCATCTGTCTTATGAAGAAAGGCTGAGAGAGCTGGGACTCTTTAGTCTGGAGAAGAGAGAGGCTGAGGGGAGACGTTATCAATGCTTACAAGTATCTCAAGGTGGGTTGAAGAAGGAGGGAGCCATAGTCTTTTCAATGGTTGCCAGTGAGAGGACAAGGGGCAACAGGCACAAGTTGGAACATAAGAGGTTCCACTCAAATATGAGAAAAAACTTCTTTACGGTAAGGGTGACAGAGCCCTGGAACAGCCAGCCCAGGGCGGTGGTGGAGTCACCATCCCTGGAGGTATATAAGAAACGTGTAGACATGGCTCTTCAGGGCATGCTCTAGTGCCCGAGATTATTGGTTTGTGGGTGGGTGTGATATGGTGGGGTGTTGTGTTTTGTGGGGTTTTCTTGTTTGTTTGGGGTTTTTTTGTTTGGGGGTTTTTTTTTTGAGGTTGGACTCATGATCTCAGATGTCCCTTCCAACCATGGTGATTCTGTGAAAAGTTAATATCAAATCAAATTACTATTATTTGAAGCAAAACTGGGGTCTCGCTTGTTTCAGGTGCACGAAGGATGCGATCACTTCTGGTGACTGTAAGCAAGAACTTTCTCTGAATTCTGAAATCCCAGATCATTGGTCAATACAACAGCTCTTGCCTGTTTTCTCTGGTTCAGATGCATATTGCTTCCTGGGCAGAAATACCTTGGACCATCCCTGTAACCCGTCTTCCTTTCTGGAGTCCAGCTCAGTCTTTTTACTGATGTGAAATCCTGTCCTTATGTTGTTTGACATTTTCCACCTCCAGTCTTCTCTGGGCATTGATTTGAATGGGCTATTACATAGCTTTCTGGAGCACATCACCTCCTGGGATTGGCTTGATAGAGGCAATGTATGAGCTCTCAAGTATTTTATATGTTCTACAGTGCTTCTCCTAAAAGGACCTAAAGCAGTGCATAGACTGGGAACTGCTTGGGTGCTTGTGAAGAGCTTACTTGTGGCAGCCCTTGAAGCTGGAGTAGTCTCTGCTGGGTCCTGTGTTTTCTGCAGTGAAGGTACTGGTAGAACAATTTTGTTCTTCGTTGCAGGTGGGGCACTGCACAGCGCTCCCTCTCAGCTGCCTTTGTAGGTGGTGGTGATGGTGGTTCAGCACTGCTGCATTTTGGAGTCACTGTAGTTAATTTCATGGTGTCCTCCAGCTCTGGTCCTTCGGGAAAGGAGATCCCTTGCCTCTCCTGGTGTAGTGGATGCCTGGCATTGTCCAGCTGGTGCACTATCGCATTGTACGCTGTGTGGATCAGCCCTGTGTACAGCCGTACCACTGTCAGATGGTTTCCTGGATCTGCCGCTCCTTACTGGGGCATGAAGTGAAAAGAAAGTCTATCAACATCCAGGCCCCCCAAAAGCACACAGAGGTTATAGTGATGGGACTCTGAATGGAGTGAGAGTTTATTTGCTACTTTGGGAACTAGATCCTGTATTTTAGTCCCGTAAAGCCCAGGACAGAGTTATCTCTGGTGTAACACCTCACCCATCTCAGAGGTGGGCAAAAGAAGATAAATGAAGAACTGTTTGGCAGCCCCCTTCCAGCTTTCCAGAGATGCCGGGCTGAGGGGGGAGCTTTCCTCACAGTGGAGGTCATCCCTGCACCATGCTCGCTGGAACAAGGGCAGGCAGGAATTCCACCAGGTGTCCCTGACCAGCCGGGGCAGGCAGGGAGGCAGCAGCACTACCTGGCCTCTGCCATGTCCTGCTGAGACCTGTGGCTCTTGTCGCAGGCTCCCCATCTTCCTTCTGTCCGGCTGCCTGAGGTCAGTGAGTTTCAGGGTCTGCTCTGTTGTTCCTCCCCCTTCCAACAGCCTCCAAGAAGCATTTCCTCACTTTGCCTTGTATTGCACTTCTCTTGGACAAAATACGTAGAAATAAAAACTGCAGTTCCAATGTTTGTCTTGTTTAGTGTTTTTCTGTTAGAAAATGTCATCTTATTTTTACTGTCAAATGTGCATTGCTAGTGAAAGAGAAATAAAATCACCTATTATCTGTACTCCTATTTCTTATTTAAAAAAAAGCAGCAAACTCGAATTCTTCTGTTTTATACATAACTTCATTTACAGACGTAAGGGAGACCATGACACAGGACTTAATTAAATCTCATTACGGTGCTTATTTCAGGCATTCAGGCATCATAGCCTTAGTTCTGCCAAACTAGGGAATTTTTGATGCTGCCATTAAGCCTGGATTCTCACCATTGCTGGAAGCCATGAAGTGTATTTATTTCTTCTTTTTGAAATACACAGGAACCAATTACAGTTGGAGGCAACAGATTTTTGGCAACAGAGGTTTTGGCTTTTCAGTGTTCAGGTACAGCTGTGGTCCTTTGCAAGCACACATCCTTTGGAGAGGGCCAAGGTTCTCTGTTCAGTGGGCTGGGTGGTGAGATCTTTCTCCAGAGAAGGAGGAAGAGGTGGTTGGTGAATGTCATGTGCCTGAAGAAGAGGTGGTGGTGTGTGGCTGGGGAACAGTGGCTCCTCTTGCATTAGCCCCATCCTGGCAGGGGCTGTTTCATGAGAGATTTTGTGACCTAATGGTTTTAGTCTTTGTGCTTTCGTGTTAGTTTGCCATGTCGTCTGGCATGTATTCAGATCTCTTCACCTACCAATTCCCTTAATTTTATGTAGCCCAATGTTAGTCCAAGGGCAACAAAAGCCATAACTTTGAGCTTTGTCCTGTTTGTCCAGGTTCCTCCTAAAACACTTCAGAAGTCTACAAATCAGACAATGGTAGCTGTTCATCACACAGTAGTGATCTTAGTAGCTTCAAGACAAGCTAAAAACAAAGAGTATCTAGGTCTAAGGCCTTCCTACGCGATAGCTCCATGTAGTCTCCTGCCCCTGACAAAGCAAAAAGCCCATCCCTTTCATAGCTGTTGGAGTGTTTTTAAGTCCAACATAGCCCAAGCTGTGGGCCTAAAAGAAAAGGGGGGCCCAGCTTTGCACCCTCACTGGATTGAGACCCCAGCCCCTGTTCAGCTCTGGCTCCTCCTGCTCTGCCAGCAGATGGTGGGACTGGGGAACCTCGGTCAGCCCCAGCCTGAGCTGCCCCTGGGGCACCGGGACTCACGGGTGCAGAGGGGGAGCAGGTGGGTTATTGCAGGGAGCAGGGGCACACAGACCCTGTGTTAACGTTGTTTCCTCATCAGAAACCTAGTCTCGTGCTGCTGGCAGAATAACTCTGGAACTAGTTCAAAAGAAGTATATTCTTTACAAAAGAGGAACAAGAACCCTTCTGCTTTCCTGTGACATGGTCATGGTAGCAGTCCAAGGTGGGGGAGGTCTGCAGGTGTTCTTTCCTCATTTGAGTTGAGTTGCAGCCAGAAGCCCATGGATGTTTCTGCTTCTACAGCTGCCTGCTATGTACCCAGAAGTGTGTAAATCCATCAGTGATCTTCTGTGTCTGGCTTGGCTCTCTGACCCGTCCTGGCAGGGTCTTACAGCAGCCTGTGCCTCAGAGGTGGCAGTGGCTGCTCTGGCTGGTCCCCTGTGGGAACGCAGGGCATGGAGCTTCGAGCTCTGCAGGGAAGGAGCCTTTGTGGACATGTGCTCCTGTCCCTCTGTGCCTGCTGTCTTGGGAGCTGCTCTTCGCAAACCCAGTTTTGCTTTTTCTGCTGATCCTTCCAAGGAAATAGTTAACCTATGTTTATCCAAGTGAACAAAATTGCAAGTAATTAACAGTCTGCATCAACAGCTATACCTGTTTTAGAATCACAGAATCATATGAGGTTGGAAGGGACCTCTGGGGGTCATCTAGTCCAACCTGTGGGCGTTGTCTTGTTGAGTAGTGTGTCATTTTGTCAAAAACTCCCCATAACTTCCTTATAGACCAAGAATGCTCATAAGGAATAGCAGGGACAGAGGTGGCTCTTAATGTTGGCAAACTTTTATATCTTATTACCGTTTTATTTATGTTGTGGGAAAAACAGAGCACTTCCAGTGAAGTGAATTCCACTACAGTGAATAAGAAAACTTTGATTAGTTAAAGGGGGCAGTTTGAGATAAGAACTGACCACTTGTTCCAGTGCAGACGCTCCCTTCATTCCCATTAACTCTCTTTTCTGCATTTCTGTGTTAAAGCAGATACTTGGGTGGCAGTTCTGCGCAGTAGCTGAGAAACTGCAGAAAGTCCTTTGCAGAAGTACATGAGATGAGAGTAAAAGTCCAGACTTTTTTGGTGGGAGGCTATCTAATAATGTGAGCGATTTATCAAAGGTTGCAGTAGATTATTCACAATTAGATTTTTTCAAAAAACAGGATTAGATTAAATGTTTTACTCAAGAGTGTTTTAGTTTGGACAGGTGCTATGGAGGTGTAATGACCTGTGTTATTCAGTCTACAGCAGAGCTGTAGCTCTGGTGCTGAGGTGGCTGTTACTCAAGCTCAGCCCTGTGGCAGAACCTGAGTTTTCTTCCTCCTGCTCCTCAGGATTGCTGGCTTTGGTACAGTGCCGGTGGGGCAGTGGTAAATTACGGTCAGCCTTTGTTCATAGGTCTTTCAGCTGTCATCTTTCATTTTTAAACCCATTTCCACTGTAGTCTGAATAGGACTTTGGCCATTTTTAATATTATCGTTTCTTCTGTTTTGTTTTACAGGATCATGGATTTTCCAGGACACTTTGAGCAAATCTTCCAGCAGCTCAACTACCAGAGGCTTCATGGCCAGCTCTGTGACTGTGTCATCGTGGTGGGGAACAGGCATTTCAAAGCCCATCGCTCTGTTTTGGCAGCATGTAGCACACACTTCCGAGCCCTGTTTACTGTAGCAGAAGGGGACCAGACTATGAACATGATTCAGCTGGACAGCGAAGTAGTGACAGCTGAAGCCTTTGCAGCTCTGATAGACATGATGTATACATCCACACTAATGCTGGGGGAGAGCAACGTTATGGATGTCTTGCTGGCTGCTTCTCACTTGCATTTGAACTCTGTTGTTAAAGCTTGCAAACACTACCTTACCACCAGGACACTGCCGATGTCTCCACCGAGTGATAGAGTTCAAGAGCAAAACGCACGCATGCAGAGGTCCTTCATGCTCCAGCAGCTTGGCCTAAGCATTGTGAGCTCTGCCTTAAATTCCACTCCGAGCACAGAGGAGCAACCAAATGCCATGAGCTCCTCAATGAGAAGTAACATTGAGCAGCGCACTACTTTTCCCATCCGTCGCCTCCACAAACGTAAGCAGTCTTCTGAAGATCGGGCCAGACAGCGCATCAGGCCCACCATGGATGAGTCTGTTTCTGACGTGGCTGCAGAGAGTGGGCAGTCAGTAGTTCATTCACGAGAAGATTTCTTCTCACCAGATTCGCTGAAGATTGTGGACAACTCTAAGGCCGATGCTGTTGCTGATAACCAGGAGGATAATACTATGATGTTTGATCAGTCTTTCAGTGCTCAGGAAGATGCTCAAGTGCCCAGCCAGTCTGACAACAGTGGAGGAAACATCTCACAGATGTCCATGGCATCCCAGGCAACGCAGGTGGAAACCAGCTTTGACCAGGAGGCTGCTTCTGAGAAGAACAACTTCCCATGTGAGAATCCAGAGGTCAGTCTAAACGAAAAAGAGCACATGAGGGTGGTGGTGAAGTCTGAGCCTTTAAGTTCCCCAGAGCCTCAAGATGAGGTGAGCGATGTTACCTCCCAAGCAGAGGGCAGCGAATCTGTAGAAGTGGAAGGAGGAGTAGTGAGTGCAGAGAAGATAGAACTGAGTCCCGAGAGCAGCGATCGTAGCTTTTCGGACCCACAGTCAAGCACTGATAGGGTGGGAGACATCCATATTATGGAGGTGTCCAATAACCTGGAACACAAGTCCACTTTCAGTATCTCAAATTTTCTAAATAAAACCAGAGGTGGTGGCTTCGGTGCTAGTCAAAACAGCGATGACAACATTCCAAACACCACCAGTGACTGCAGAATGGACAGTGATGCCTCTTACCTGATGAGTCCAGAGTCGGGGCCTGCTGGTGGCCACTCATCTGCCACTGTTTCACACGTCGAGAATCCGTTTACCGAGCCAGCAGACTCTCATTTTGTGAGACCAATGCAGGACGTGATGGGTCTCCCCTGCGTGCAGACTTCTGGGTACCGGGCGGCGGAGCAGTTCGGCATGGATTTTCCACGGTCGGGCTTGGGCTTGCACTCTCTGTCAAGGGCGATGATGGGCTCAGTAAGAGGTGGGGCTAGCAGCTTTCCTGGCTACCGCCGCATCGCCCCCAAAATGCCTGTGGTCACCTCTGTCAGGAGCTCCCAGCTGCAGGACAACTCATCCAGTTCCCAGCTGATCATGAACGGGACCACTTCCTTTGAGAACGGGCATCCGTCGCAGCCTGGCCCCCCGCAGCTGACCAGGGCATCCGCAGACGTCCTCTCCAAGTGCAAGAAGGCCTTATCTGAGCACAACGTCTTGGTTGTGGAAGGAGCACGCAAATATGCCTGCAAGATCTGCTGCAAGACCTTTCTGACCCTGACGGACTGCAAGAAGCACATCCGCGTGCACACGGGGGAGAAGCCCTATGCTTGCCTCAAGTGTGGCAAGCGGTTCAGCCAGTCCAGCCACCTCTACAAACACTCCAAGACGACCTGCCTGCGGTGGCAGAGCAGCAATCTGCCCAGCACTTTGCTCTAACCTTCTCCGCCCGGCGCCAGGAAGAGATGTCCGGCTCCTGGAAGCGCCGCAGGGACACGAACACTATTTTCTTCAAGGCTGCTCTTACTGGTGAGCGAACACTTAACGTGTGATGGTGCCACACACACAAAAGTCTTGGTTCTGTCGATTGGGGATATTACTGTACCTACCTCACAGGGGCGCGGTGAGGCGTAGCGAGCTGCGAGCTCGTCGAGCCGTGCTGCGGGCGCGTGAGGCGTTACTGTGACGGGCGGTCAGCCTGGGCGATGGGGATATGATCCCCAAAGCCAAGCAGTTCCTTTGCAGGGCAGAGGGGTGAGAGCGTAGTTATCTCATGAAGTAGCATGTTTCCAGAGTGAGAAACTGAAGTGCAAATTTCCTCTTTTTTTTTTTTTTCCTAAAATATTTTGTAAAAGTGACAGCATTTAAATAAATGACCTGTAAAACAAGTTTCCGCGTTATGTGTGGACAGTAGTGCAAGAGCAGTTTGCCGTGACTAACGCAGACTGCCTATCTTTAAAAGAGAAAAACACCTTTGGATGCACCTGTCTGACATAATGCTTTAAAATATGCTAATTATAAAAATAGTTCTAGGGTTATGAATGTATGTTTGGCTGTTTTGTAGTAAAGGACACTGTGTAATGAAGGTGCTTAAATTAACTCCGAGGCAAGTAACTTTTGGACTGCCAGATGTATATATACTTTGAATACGGCAAGATCTGGATGTTTGACTGATTTTTTCCATAGAAACTTGTATTAAGTGGTAAGTGAAGTACTGTTTCTTGTTCGTGCTATTCTTAGCAGTATTTTAACCAATTTGTATCTCCTATGTTAAAATTCTATATACACAGAAGTCTGAAAAGAGCTTGTCTTTGTCTGCTTTGTTATTTTGAAGGAGAGAGATAATTTGTGATGGCTTTTTTTTTACTGTATAAGTCTTTTGCTGTTTCCAGATGCTGATAGTCAATCTGATCCCTGTTATTGTGTGAGCATATTGTCCTTTTCTGGCACTTTTATCTTCAGGCTTTAATTTCCTCCGCTGCACACTTACTTTCTACTTAGTGCTGTGGGTTGTTCCTCAGATCGAACCAGCCTGGAACGATCCTCACTTGCCATGTTTATTTACATCTCTCTATAAAGACTAGTTATCAAATGCAGTCCTTCCACTTAAAGTAGTGTCATAAATGTACTTTTCCACATAAATTTAAAAAATCTAGCATAAATTTAATTTAAAAAAAGAGCACTGTACACTTTGTGTAGCAGAAATTCAGTCATCCTTACTCCTCAAGTGAATCATGTAAATCTTGTTTTAATTTCCTCTTCTTTGACACCATTGTAACTAATACTGTCGGCAGTCTCTTTTTTCCTTTGTTAAAGAGGCACATGAACTAACTGCTGGTGCTCAGCATATTAGGTTTCTAAATACAATTTCGGAGCACTTCTGCTGATAAGTGTTGCTCTGCTGTGAGGAGCTGAGTCAGGGCTATAGCGCATCCGTTCTGTTCCAGGGAGAGAGAGAGATTTGCATTTCCTGCTATTTAAGTCACAGGGCACAGTCACTCCCTTAATATAAAAAAAAATAAATTGCAAACCTTCCTTTCTTTATTTTATTTTGTATCACAAACGAATTTGCTGTGATATTCAGCAGTTTTGTGGAGTTTGTGCTGCCTAACAGTAGTGCTGTAGCTGGTGTGGCAGGATGAATTATGGGAAGTGTTGAAGCACAGGAACCACACCGTGGCTGTCAGACCAAAGGAGACACCTTCTGTGCTTGGCTCTATGTGAAACAGTAGTCGCTAATGAAGAAATTTGTCTTCATCTCTAATTATGTTGCTCCGCATTGGAAAAAAAACTCAAAAAGCCAAATGTCTGTCAATGTGTCATTTGCATCTTGAGCATCCAAGGTAAACAGGAATGTGGAAACATAGTGAATGATTGAATCAATTCCTTTAAAATGCTAAGATTTTGTTATAGGATTTATTTAATAGTCCTATTTCTGGCTCTTGATTTTATAAGCATTAAGGAAGTGTGCTGCATTTTTTTAAGCATTAGGATATATGCCACATTTTGTTTTATAATAATTTTGATATCAGGGGACTAACAGCATTGAGCTATACTAAAAAATCTCACTGAAACATCAATAAAATGCAGTATTTTGTACTTTAATATTTTCTTGTGTTGCCTTATTAGATTATTTAATCTTCTTTGCATTTCTAGTGTTTTGTTTTAAAAATAGGGGTTTTTTTACATTTTCTATCTGTTTCCTAGAGCACATCTGAATTCCTTGAACTCTTAAAACGTGTAGGAATAAAGCATCTATGTGAGTAAGGAGATTAGAGTAATTAAGAACTAATATGAGCAGATAAACACATTTAACTGTACTTTTGATCTTTTTTTTATAAAAAATTTAATGTCCTTGTGAAACATCAGACCTTGTGCAGGAGGACTTCTGTCCTCTTTCTTTAAGGAAAAACAATCCACTTGGAGTGTTTTTGGAAGCAGCAGCTTTGAGTGTTGCTGCTGGCTGCGGTGGCGGGTCGGGAGGAGCGCACCGCAGACCCAGGGCCGGTGCTGCCCAAGACTCTCCTCGTCTTCCAGTATCAAGCAATATCTCGGAACGGTTCCTCCGCGTCCTTCTCCCTGGCCCCGGAAGAAGAGCATCGCATCCCAGGGCCTGGTAACGTCGTCAGAGAGCTTGTCGCCCGGACTTTTTTTCTAGATTTAACTCTGCAAATGCTACAGTGAGATCTCACGTAAAGGTGTCGGTGTGTTAGTATTATGGAACATCGGAAAATAAAACCTACATTTTTGTGCTGCTGTGTCTGACTTGATTTACTTGTTTGTGTTACCCTGGTGTTTTTGCCAACAGCGTGTAATGCGTTGGCTCAACAAGTGGTTCTTGTGCGTGGGCTGGTAGGGCTTTTTGTGTCTCCAGACCTCTTGGCAGCGCTGAATAATCTCATGGAAATGGAATGCCCATGTCAAAACTAACAGGTTTCAACAGTTTTACAGACCAGCCAAGTAACCTCATGGACTTGTGCCTATTTAACACAGCCAAGGTTTTCACACTAAAGTAAATCCTTCTGATTTCTGTTGTGTCAGTTGGGAACTTTCCAGCCAGTTGAGATGCTCAGAAGCCCACTCCCTTCTGGTTTCCACCACAGCTACAAACCTCTCCTCAGTCAGCAGCAGTCTCATTAGAAACTTCCCAACACTTTTTGCTTCTGATGGGCAGGGAAACAGTAATCAGCAGGGCTTGTAAATCAAAACGTATTGATAAACATGTCAGATACTCTCTGAGGCATGAAGCGAAGGTCTTCCCTTAACTAGCCAGCATCAATAACTAATTAATGAACATCTTCCAATAGCTATTATTGCTGTTAGAGTATGGTTCATTTAACATCAAGAGAAATTCAAGCAGAGAATTCAGCATGAAGAACACTTGCCATGGGACAGAAAGAGAAGAACAGCGCGTACTAGATGAACTTCACTTCCCAAGAACAGGCTTTTCTCTGTGTTTCAGCTCTCTCTGCGCCAGGCTCAGGACACTGCCAGGTGCTGCCCTCCCCTCTCAGCTCTTGAGTGCTTTGGATGCAACACCCTGCTCAGCATTTTTATGGGGTAAGAGTTGGAGAAAACAGTACACTGCTTCTTTCAGAGGTGCGGGCTTGTGTGTTTCCTTTTACCCCTGCCAGAAACCTTCCCATGCTGTACAATAACAAGCAGCAAATTGAGCAGCCCAGGCACGTTGTGGCCAGTTTTGTCCTGGGCGTCCCTCCAAGGCTGTTCTTCCTCTGTCCGGGTGCAGCCCCCGCTGCCTCCCGCCTCTGCCAGCCCTGGCCAGGCTCACCCCTCGCTGCTGGCTCTGCCACGACGCGCTGGGGGGAGAGCGGCGATGCCAGGCGCTGGGCCCCTCCGGGGGTCTGGCTGGGCTGCGGGAGGAGGCGTGAGGCTCTTCCTTCTCCCGGCTGGGGGGTGCCGAGGGCCCCGGCCCGCAGCGCAGCGGTGCAGGGCTGTTGGCTGCGCTGCTGGGTGCACCCAGCGAGAGCCTCAGCTGCGGATGAGACACCTTTTGTTCTGAAAAGCCCCGTTGGGTGTTTTCCTTTGCTGTGTAGTGACATTTTCAGAACTGCTCACATGTGCAGGAGACTGGGAAAAGTGCTGGTCTGGACCGTGAAGCTGCGGCCATGGCTCCCAACCAGGGAAGACTCCCCAGGGCTCCCAAAGGGTTGGTTCCCACCCGAGGAAGAGCAGACCCCTGACCCGGGCTGGTCTGCAGCAGACTGGGGTGGGCTGCAGCCACAGGGGATGGGGAAAATTGCCCCTTAGTCTTGGGCAGAAAACTTTGCAAATCCACAGCCACTGGCAAGTGCTGGCTGAGGACAGTGAGGAATGAGCTTCTCCTGCCCTGACGAGCACAGCTGGATGCTGGACTCACTGCACAGGATCCTGCTGCCAACAGATCACGGGCACGTCCCCGGTAAAATTGCAAAATGCCGCCTTGACCCTTTCCACCCCTGCAGCAGAAGGGTGCTGAGGGATCGACCCCAACACGCACGCACTCAAAGGGGTTTTCTGAGAAGTTTTACATGTGTTAAATTCCTCCTGCCAGTGTCACAGCCACCTACCTTTCCTCCAAGGGACCAATGCTACCAGGGCATGCTGCCCTCAGGGCATGGACAGCAGCCCAAGGAGCACCCACAGAATCACAGAATGATTTGGGGTTGGAAGGGACCTCCAGAGATCATCTAGTTCAACCCCCGGCAAGAGCAGGTCCACCTAGAGCAGGTTGCACAGGAACGTGTCTGGGGTTTGAATGTCTCCAGCGAAGAAGACTCGACCATCTCTCTGGGCAGCCTGTTCCAGGGCTCTGCCACCCTCACAGGAAAGAAGTTCCTCCTCATGTTTAGATGGAACTTCTTATATTCAAG
The DNA here is from genome assembly GCF_001431845.1 of Calidris pugnax. Taxonomy (NCBI): domain Eukaryota; kingdom Metazoa; phylum Chordata; class Aves; order Charadriiformes; family Scolopacidae; genus Calidris; species Calidris pugnax. Next base: position 207,409 of record NW_015092476.1, read on the forward strand.
TTTGTGCACATTTCCTCTTCTCCTATCCCTGGGCACCAATGAAAAAAAGATCGGCCCCATCCTCCCCTTTAAGTATTTACATGCATTGATCAGATCCTCCCTCACTGGCTATGTCACCGGCTGGAGCAGAGCCTTGCTGGCTGGACAGGTTGGGGGAGATGGGTTCCAGCCCCCATTTACAAAAGTGGGACAGTCACTGGAGGAGAGACGGAAGCCCGAAGTCCCTGAAATGTGCTCATCCAGGCTGTCCTGGAGCTAGAGGCTTGGCACCGCTCAGGTCTCCCTTTGCACCAAGACGTGTCATGCCAAGTCGGGGAAGAAAATGAACTGGAGAGGGGAGCTCAGTGGAAGGTGTCAGAACCTCCCCGTGTTCATTGCAGTTTGCAACCCACTTCAGAGCCATGCCCAGAAGGAGCTACAGGGACAAAAGGCAGAGCTGGAGACACCAGGGGAGACGTGAAAGCCTTTTGGCTTCTCTTTAGGCACCGGATGAACAGAAACATCACACCCTGGCACCTATTCATCACAGCCTGTTGACACATGCTCGGCAGTGGGCTGGCAACAGCTCTACTGCATGGCCACCTCTCCTCCCTCCCTGGCTACAAGCTCCACTGTGGAACTGCCTGGCCCTGGCAGTGACTTAGGAATCTGGCTTTGAGGTCAGGAACTGCAGCAGCAGCTGGCCAGCAAAATATTGGACAGTCCTGGCACTGCAGGTGTTTCTGAATTGGGGCCAAACATGGTCCATTGCCTGCCAAGCACAGTGGTGGCACAACCACAGGACTCACAGCCCCCGTACTCACCCCACATACTCAGGGGCTCCACCATGCACCCCAGGGGCACCCTGGTCTCAAACAAAATGAGCACAAAATGTTCACTGCATCTCTTTAATGGCTGTGGTGCAGGTCCCTCTTCTCTGCAGAGTCGAGGAGGCACAGGACAGGTCCCCAAGGCTTCTCCAGGGAAGGTAATTTGAGTCCTGGCTCTGTCCCTCAGAGCTGCAGCTCGTGGGGCATCGGCTCCCCTCGCAGCCCAGCCAGCAGGTTGTTGGCTGCCAGCACAGCCATGGTGCTCCTGGTGGCGTACGTGGCGCTCCCGACGTGTGGCAGGATCACTGCAGGAGACAGGGAAGGCTACTCACTCATTTCTTACCTTTGCTGACCCCCTGCAGCCTCTTTCAGGGCTCTCCCCATGGGGGCAACCCAGATCCTGCATCAGCCGCAGCTCTGCCTGGAGCCGACATCAGACATGGAGCATGGAACAAAACCATCACTTGCTGAGAGCTGGAAAAAACATCTGATAAGCGGCTAACTGAGCTATTTTTGAAGTCCTTGAGGCCAGAGATAGTCAGCAAAGAGTGGATCCTGCTTCCTGAGTTCAGGCTTAGCAATCACTTTCCTGCATGGACTCAGTCGGTGGGAGATATAAAATACTATCCCTGTGGCAGCCAAACTCGCAGAGGGATTTGCCTGCTGTTGCCTGATTGCCACACAGCTTGAGGAAGTTCTGCTCACTGCTGGGCACAAACCAACATATACTGGGACAAGAGCCTGAAGACTGCTGTGAAACCGCATTTTACAGACCTCTGGGTACACTGCAGGGACACGTGTGGAGGTGAACGGCCCCCACCAACCAGAGATAGCACAGGCAGGGCAGGGATTGTCATCCACCTGCGTGAAAAGGCTCCTTTTGCACAATGCAAAGGAATGAGCCTGAGTTGCTTTAGTGGTAAATTGTTATAACATCAGCAGTGGACAGTACTTGCCCAAGACATGGAGAAAAGCCTGCATTGCAGTCTCTGTTTTATCATAATTTCTGCAGGCAATGCAGGTGCCTGAACACCCGGCATGCCACTGCCCTGGGGAGAGAAGGTTCCCCGAGAAGAACTCTGGGGCCACGTAGGTTCTTTCTCCCCAGTGGAGAACCAGGCTGGGTTCCTGGTTCCCTGTGAGAGTAATGTCAGCCCTTCTTCCTCCTCTACTGACGCCGTGCTCCTCTGGCTGCTGAAACTATTTGGCAGTTTTGGTGAAATCTATGAATAGTTTCAGAAGCCTCATCAAAACCTCATTTCTGTGAAAGTAAATATATATGTATTTATTTGTGTCTTGCTTTGTGTTGTTCCAGAGCTCTAAAATATTTGAAGTCCTGCAAGTACTTCCAGAAATCTCTGCCTTTATCATTTCTCACACTGTCTTCTATGGGAACCAAAGCAAACCAATAAAAAATAGTTTTTAGCAAAAAGATAATCAAAGCAACAGCTATAAACTTGTACTTCATAAATGGACAACTAGCCATGGGCAGTTCCAAATTTTCATGCACGTCTCTATGGTTTCTTTTAGGAACAGACTTTTCCTACTCCAAGAACATCCTTCACGAAGAGAGGACACACACTCGCTGTCGGGAGGAGAGGAAAGCTCCCGGTCCCGCTTCGCAGGGGAAGGGCCGGTCACTCACTGGGGACCACAGGAGGGAGGCAATGACCACCCCAGGAGCCGCCCCCAACTCATCCCAGCCTGTGGTGCCTGTGAGGATGGAGCTGCACTGGTGCATGGCCAGGCCATGAGAAACAGCCCCCTGCACAGCCCCCTGGTCCGCAGCAATGAGGATCCCAGCAAAACACCGAGGGCTGCTCCCGTCCCGCACCAAAACATCATCCTGCCCCCACGGCAGCTCCCAGCTTCTGGGAAAGCACCAACAAAACTAATAGTGATGGGCTACTGCCCTGGCTGCAGGAGCTCCTCTCTCCCCCGCTGGCAGCCACCAGCGCTGAAGCACAAGAGTGGCCAAACAAGCCCCTTCCTGACTGAACCTCTTCACCCAACCCAACCTCCTCTGCAGAAGGCTTAGTCCTGGCACCAGCACCTTCCTACTCCCCTGGTGCCTGCTACCACCCAGAAAACAGGTGCTCGCTGGGCACCCCTCTCCCAGTGAGAGTTGCCTTGGGCTGTCCAGGGGATGCAGCCAGACCACCTGCACAGAAGCGGAGCAGCCTGGATGGGGCTTTGAGCAACCTGGTCCAGTGGGAGGTGTCCCTGCCAAGGACAGGGGGACGGAATAAATGATCTTTAAGGCCCCTTTGAACTCTAACCAGTCTAGGATGTATGATTTTATGATTCTAAGTCTCTGCTCATCCCATAGTGTAAGCACTTGCTGGCCTCTGCAGCTTGGGGAACATGGATGTCAGCACAAGGCCAGCACAGAATGAACTGTGCTGCTGAGCAGGGCACCGAGCTTGCGCCTGGCAGCCCTGCAGGGTGGGCTACCGAGCCAGTCCCATGGCAGTGGCAGCGCTCTGGAGGCCGAGACTCCTCCAGGCAGACTCAGCACCCAGCTTTGTAGCCACACGGGAAGCTGTTCTTGCAGACCATATGCCCAGGAGCTTACGGAGCACCAGAGCTCAGCAGGGCAGGAGCAGGGATTTGGTTTCTCATTCAGGCACCTGCTGGTATTGGGCTCCTCTGTGACTTTCACCCCATGCCCCAGCCCATCGAATGGGGATCCATCAGGAACGTGTTTGTGGGAAAGTAAAGGAAGATTGGTGAGGAGGACTGTAAATACACTCAAGTGACTCGCATGTGGGGTGCTGAAAAACACATCTGTCACACTAATTGTTGCTTAGTTTTGTGTGCTCAACAAGTAGAACATCTGCACTTAGATAACACAGGCCTGCAATGGACTCAGGGGCACCTTATCAAACACGCCTGGGATTCTTGCCCTCCTGTTGAAGAGATCAAAGCACAGCAGAAAACTCTGCCTGCCTGAATCCTTGAAATACAGGCCCAAGCAGCAAGTGGGAGCACTCTCGCTCTCTCACTCCCTTGCTAACAAGGACTCTCTTGCTAATAAGGACTCTCACTCCACAGTGCCTGCGGCCCCTGCTTGCCTGCCTCTGCCCGGGTGCTGCTTCAGAGGTTCCCGGATCCACGAGCTATTGAGATTAAATTTGTTCTTTGCCCTTAATCCGTGGTTTTGTGGTTGTTCCTGTGTCCTGCCTGCATCGGCTCACACAGTGTTAAAAATTGAGCCAATGTCAACTGCTTTCTGAGAACTAAAACACCTCCCAAGCTTGTTTTACATCTCGCTGATGAAGTTCTTCCCACCTGGCAGCTCCTCCTGTTGTACGATGGTGACCTACACTCTGCCAAAAACACCTGGACCTCCCTGCCCTTCCACGACTCACTGCTTGTTCGCACCAGCTGGCTCCCGGGACTGGAAATTCCTATCCCACCATCTGGTGGATCCCCAGATGTCAGCGCAGGAGGCACCAGACGCATGGTGCTGGAGCCAAGCAGGGCCATTGTCCCACCAGACACTCACCGCAGTTCTTGAGGGAGAGGAGAGGGTGGTTGGTGGGCAGCGGCTCCGGCGTGGTGACATCCAGGCCTGCTGCTGCGATCTGCCCCTGGGCCAAGGCATCGTACAGGTCCTCCTGGTTGACCACGGCCCCCCTGGCACACAGAGGGAGAGACCCACACCACTGACCAGGGGCCCCACGGCTTCCCAGGGGGACAGGGCCAGGGCACTGACCATGCAGGACAGCCTGGGTAGTGGCACCCGGGTCTCCAGGGCTGCCCTAGTGGAGCTCAGACCCCTCTGGACACCATGAGCTGCTCCTGCTCCAGGCCATGTGCCAGTGGGGAGAAGAGTCAAGCGCAGGCAGCCATGGAGGAGGCACAGCAGCCTGGGGCACCCGGGGTGGACGCCGTGTGTGGGGGTGCATGGAATCTGCCCCACCACCACAAGATGACAGTGGGAATGGGAGGCTACCGCTGGACATGGCCAAGGAGCCCTGTCACAGCTGCCTCTGTCCCAAGAGCAAAGCTTACGGAGGCCACAGCCCTCACCCAGGGAACCCCTCAGCTTCACCCTCCTGTCACCCAATAGTTACCCTTCCGTCCACCCCATGGGGCAGGGCCCTACAGAGGAGACAGAGGCTTTAGCCACCCCGAACAGCTTATCTGGCTTGACCCGAAGGGACCATGGGCTGGAGACCGCAGACCCCATGCTGGGCAGACGGTGCCAGCAGCCACAATGGCCGTATGTGCCACACACAGTCTAAGGGATCCCCCTGCAGACTCCAGGAGACTGCGCTGCAATTACCTGCTCGTGTTGACGAACACGGAGGTCTTCTTCATTCTGGTGAAGAAGTTCTTGTTGCACATTCCCTGGGTGGCCGGAGTCAAAGCGCAGGTCACCACGACGAAGTCTGACTCCTCAGCCAGCCTCGTGAGTGGGACTGAGTGGAGAAACATGGGTCACAGCTCTGCTCGGGGACCTCAGGGCACAGCCCACTAACCCCTCTGATCCCCAGGATTCGCCAGTGAGCGGTGCTCTGGAGATATGTGGCCAACCCTTCTCCCCAGACGGGGAGACACAAGGACCAGCAAACACCTAAGAGGAACCACACATGTTCCTACAGATGTTACTGTGGTCCTTTGTCTCACTTTTAAATTAAAATCAGCCCATTTGGGAATCTAGCGATGCTTCTGCCACCTGGCCCAAAGGAGGCTCTGGTATTTCATGCTCAGACAGCAAGGTAGGGCAGCAGCAGTTCACACCAGCTTTACATCTCTTCACACAGTCTACAGATAATGACCTGTGCCACTTCCACTCCTTGGGGTGAGAGGAAAGTGCAAGGAGCAGGAAAAGTTCTGTCAGTGACTTTGTGCAAAAAAAGTACCAAGTGGAAATGTGCTGGCTTTGGATTGAAAAATCAGCATTTGATGCACATCTTGGGACTCCAACAGGTCCACAGAAAAGTCCTGTTCAGCATCTCAGAGACATTCCTAGTCCTGGCTGGGCTGTGACATTCATTTTAAAGCAGGAGGTTAAAGCTGACATTTGTGTCCAGCCACCAACAGCTACCCTCAGTGAAGATCTGTGGTCCCATCCCCTCCTCCCCGCAGGACATCTCATACCCATCCCATGGGGGATGCCCCGTGAGACCTTCTCCCCCTTCCCTGCTGCTTTCCTCGCTCTGTCCCTTATGTTCCACCTCCTTGTGGGGATGAAACTAACTGGTAATCACAAACAGACGGACACAGGGAGAAGGTGAAAGGCCAAAGGAGCAGAAGCAGCCACAGTCCATGCCGGCACTCCCGGCCGGCACCACGCAGCTAAGAGGTGGCAGGATTCCCTCCCCGCCACCACCGCTGCCGCATGGGATGTGTCTGGATCTGCCATCCCCTCCTTTGGGGTCCCCACAGCAGCTCACAGTAACAGGTCACCCAGAACCCCCAGCTTGCTCCCTATCCCACCCCCATGGGTGACACCCCTCCGGAGCCATCCCAGCCCACACTGCCCTGCAGTGGGCCACCGACCACCAACCGCTGCCGCTGCTCCGGGCCCCTTCCTTACCAAACTCGGCTTCAAACTCAGCGGCGTTCTCTGGTTTCGGCTGACTGCCACTGTACAAAAACTTCTTGACCCCAAAGGGCTTCAGGCGGCGGGCAACCGCCTGTCCTAGGAGCAGAGAGAGACGTGTGTCCAGCTGCTGTGCTGGGGCGAGGTGTCTTCTGCTGCTCCTCTGGGAGCAGGAACAGCCTCCCAGCCACAGTGAAGCTGCAGAAAGGGAGCTGCAGGCCATCAAACCCAGAGCTACCCATGGGTGCACACTGCGAAGTGAGAAGTAGCCACCTGCTGACAAAAGTCCACAACTGAAGGGACGACGAGCATGTCACCTTGGACTTTGTCAGGGCATTTGTTTAACTGAAAGCTGAGGGAACGATGTCCAGTTTACTGCAGAACTCAGATGTAGTGGAACAGTTTGAACGCTTTGAACTTTTAAGGTCTAGGCCTGATGAGTCAAGATGGCTGTTTGGAGAGGCCAGCTCTCCTTGTTCTCATAGATTTTAAAGAGGTGAGCACTGGGGACACCGCCCTGGTTGAGCTTCCAAAACCACCTTGCCCTCACTGGGGACACATAAACCTTGCACCTGACACGCACTTACCTATTCTCCCCAGCCCTATGATGCCCACAGTACTATCAGACAGACCATAGCCACACATCCATAAGGGCTTCCATGTTGTCCAGCCACCACTAGCAGAGAGAGCAAGATAGAAACCAATGTCAGAGAGCAGCAGGGGAGAGCCTGCTCCGAGCCCAGTGCCGGAGAGCACAGCGCTGCGGGAGGCAGCCCCTCTGCAAAGGTGGATGATCTTACAACCAGCCTCTATGAGGTTCCTGCTTCAGGTGACCTCGGTGGTCTCCTGCAGGAAACACTTGGACCTCTGGTGTGCAGCAGTGGCAGCCTTGGGATTGATTTAATTCAGGCATTGCCAACCACAGCCCTGGAGCGACTGCCGGTCAGTGAGCTCTGGCCAGTGACCTTCCATGTGTGTCCTACCCGAGGGGTCTGTGGTGGCTGCAAGTGACCCCTCCTGCAGGTCCTCTACCTCATGCAGGGCGGGGAGCTCTGCCCCTCTCAAGCCCCTGAGCAGCACGTCTGCAGCCATGGAGCTGCAGGAGACTCCACCTGGGCCTGCATGGCGTTTGGTGCAGCTCCGGCTTCGTCTGCTGGCGGCTCCCCCGGGCTGTCCCCGCTCCCATACTCACTTCTTCACCTGCTCCACGGCCTCGGGCAGCCGGCGGCAGGTGGCCAGCAGCAAGGCCACGGAGAGCTCTGCAGTGGCGTCGGTCAGGACGTCAGGGGTGTAGCCCACACGGATCCCTCTGCAAGGCAAGCACAGCTCACCAGGGTCAATGCCGGCAAGCCCAGGGGGGGACATCAGGATTTCCAGGCACGTCACTGCCGTTACACCTCTTCCAGGTGCCTGCAGCAGCACGTGTAAGAGGACATCCCTTTGGCTCCTCAGCCCTTCCTCCAAAGACTGTTCTCAGCCACAGCTGGGGGGGTTATCCTGGCCTCACCCCAGCATCTGAAGGCTCCTCCAGCCCCAGAGGGGTTGGGGGTGACCCCAGCCATACCCCAGCAAGAGAGAGGTGCTGGTGGCAAACCCCACCCAGCCCCACGCTCCACAAAAGCCCACCCGCCAGGCCCATTCCGAGGTGACTTCCAGCTCTGTGGGACCAGAAACTGCTGAGCTTCACCCTCCTTCCCTGCCACCTCCCCCGGCCCTCCCCATCCCGCAGAGGGGCAGGAGAGCCAAGGCTTACCGCTTCTTGATTTCGTCCAGGGCGAGGTGGTCAAACCCCACCGACATCGTGCTGATGACTTTCAGGCTGGGCCCTGCAAGACACCACCCGCACGGGGCTGCCCCGTGTCACCCGGGGTCCGGGCAGGGGACGGGAACGGCGGGAGGGGAAGGAAACGGGAGAGAAACAGGGGAAGGGGAGAGAGGGAGGGAAGGGAGGGAGGGGAAGGTGCGAGGGCACGAGAGGGGCAGGGGAATGGTGAGGGCATGGTACGGGGGTGGGGGCAGGGGAAT
>NW_015092476.1:216373-316187 GCF_001431845.1 Calidris pugnax
GGCCGGGGGCGGGCGGTGGTGCGCACGCGCAGGGCAGGCACTTGTGCAGGCGTGCAGTGCACACTCACAGCAGACACGGGTTGCGCGTGCAGGGCACGCGTGCAGGGCACACACGCGTGAACACACACGCCGGGCACACCCAGGTGCCGGGCACACAGGCAGGGTGCCCGTGGGGCGCCGCGGCAGCCGCGCAGTGCGGGTGTGGAGAGGGGACCCCAGCCCGGCTCTAACCCACCGTGGGGACCCCGCAGCCTTCCTGCAGCCCCCGTCCCACCGGTCCTTCCCTGTCCCTGCAGCGATGGTGGCGGGGTTGGACCCCGGCAGCCAGGACCACGCAGCTGCTCCTGGGTTGAGATAAAGACCGTCTCAGAAAAGGAAAATAACAATAATAATAACACAAATCACTCTCGCTGCACAGCGAATTGGCTCCTTCCCCTGGCCAACCCCCGTTTATACACCACACGCCAATCACACCAGAGGTGACACCAGAGCACACCGATCACATCACCTGTGGTACGGAGTATTCCACGGGCCATCCTCTTGTTCCATCTGTATTCCCTTCTCAGCTTCCATGGGAAGCTGAAGAGACTCCTTGAAAAGCATAAACATGACCTATCAACAACTAAGTCAATATGTACTGTTGACATCCCTCTCACTGAAATTACTAGATAGGAAATTAACTCTTCCTGTATGAAGCCAGGACAGGTCCGTGGTCAGGTTGGGAGTGGACCTGCAGCTTGTCATGGGAGCAGATGGTAAACGATTGTAAAGTTTCAGGGGTGGGTTTCCCCTTGCAGAGGGCTTTGCCCATTGAGACCATCAGCACGTCTTTCCTGGGAACCAGCCGGTTTGGAGGCCTGGGTGGGCACTGGAACTCTGTGCTGTGCCACCACCTCTGACTCCGAGGAATGCCTCCTGCGGCACCCGTCCTGCTGCCGTCAGTGCTTGGGGGCAGCAGGACCCCAGAGACAGGAGGAGACTGCAACAGCCAGGTCCTGCAGGTGCTGCTGGTGGGGCTCCCTTGAAGAAGCCGCTCCCCTCACAGCCTGCAGTCCCCCAACCTGCACAGGACAGATGTCCCCAAGCCCAAGTGATGGCCATAGGAGGGAAAGGCTCCCAGCCCTTGGAGCCGCTGGGGAAGCAGGGTCTGTGGGTGCCTGGACCGCCTTGCCTGGAGGTGGGCATCCCGCAGGCTGGGACCCTGACAGGAATGTTTGAGTGTGGGAGAGGGGAAGGGTGGATTCACAGAATCACGGAATCACAGAATTGTCAGAATTGGAAGGGACCTCTAGAGACCATCTGGTCCAACTCCCCTGCTAAAGCGGGCATGCCCAGAGCACATCACTCAGGACTGCATCCAGGCGGGTCTTGAAGATCTCCAGAGAAGGGGACTCCACGACCCCCTTGGGCAGCCTCTTCCACTGCTCCGTCACCCTCATCGTAAAGAAGTTTTTCCTCATATTTGAATGGAACTTTCTATGTTCCAGCTTGAGCCCGTTGCCCCTTGTCCTATTGCTGGAAACCACTGAAAAGAGTCCGGCTCCAACATCCTTCAACCCATCCTTTAGATACTTATAAACATAAATAAGGTCTCCCGTCAGTCTTTGCTTGTCCAGGCTAAAGAGTCCAGCTCCTTGAGCCTTTCCTCATAAGGGAGGTGCTCCAATCCCTTAATCATCATTCCATCACAGAGTGGGAGATTGGACCTTTCCATAGGCCTTTCAGACACCAGTAGCTCCACGGGACTTGGTGCAGAGACTGCAAATCCCAAGACGTGGAGCTCTGGTGGACAGCAGAGGAGACCTTCTCACTGTGTTACAGCTCGCAGACATTGGCATTCTGAGCACGGCTGCCGCTGCTCTGCCTGCCTGCTCTCTTCTGCCAGCTGGCAGGGGACTGAAATCTGCAAGAGTCCTGCAGGGCTTTTAAAAGAGTTTTTAAACATAAGATGATGTTTTAATAAAATCTGGCTGGATTGTTACAGATGTCAATGTGCTGGTGGCTCACAGGAGCCGGGCAGGCAAACAGAAGGAGAGAACAACCTCTGTGTGTTTGTGTGTTTACACATACAGGTACACATGCCAATGTGGAGACAAAGCAGCCCCTGGGACAAGGTACACGTGCACACACATATATGTGTGCATATACATTTGCATACATTTATTTGGTTTCCTTTTGACTTTTTTTCAAATTCCTGACAACATCAGGGTATTATCTGTGAGCTCTGCCATCTTCTCCAGAGCCAGTAGAGGGGCTGCTACCAAATATTGCAAACTGTGACACTGAACTGTGTCCATCATCATGGTGAGAATTTCATACCTTGGTACAAGAAGTACAGCTGTAATACTATAATGTGTAATGCTATATAATATCATCATCAATTAGCCAAGGGCTTGCTAATCTAAGTAACCAAGGTGGGATGGGAACTGCATCAACCAGCTTTTAGACATGGCCTTGTGCTGTTTGTGTCATTGAAACTGGGTTGATGATGACCTGCACCGCTTTTTCTGGGAGATGGTGGGTTTCTGGACTGGCTGATGATACAGGGCGATGGGTCCTCCCAGATCCTATTTTGCTGTGATCACCCAACTGGGTCCCTGACCAGAACTGTTTTCTGAGCTCTGACCTATTTCACTTCTGTCTCCTGAGGCATCATTTAAGCACTTCTGTGTCTGCTGGCTGTAGGAGCCATTATGATACACAATACTGGGACCCAGCCTGTGCCTCTAGTCACAGGTACCTACTGTATCTACTCCAAAGCACAAATGAGAAGGTCCAGCCAAGAGGAACAAGCAACCGAACTTGCAGCTCCAGGAACAGCATTCATCTCCAAAAGGTCCCTCTGTTCAGGTACTCAAGGAGATGCTGCAGAGCAGCCCTGTCCTGACACATCACCCCACAGCAAGGGTCCAGGCTAAGCTGGTGGCCTAGCTTCATTGACCAAGAGGGATTGTCACCTCTAGCAGGCAGCTGATGCTACAGGTATTGGGTAGTGTTTTGGGATCAGAGTTTCCACCTCAGAGCCTTCAGGGACTACTTTGAGAGGTTTCCATAGGCAGAGTAGAGCCTCTCCCAGTGCTAAACAGATTTTGCTTGTTAATAGCCAGATTTAAATTTGCTGGAGACATGATCACAAAATGAACACAGCTAGGTATGGGGAGGGGTGGGGGAGAACACAGCACAAAAAGAAGACATGAGCTTGTACGGGCAAGTGGGGTAAAACAAGTGTGCTATCTCTGAGAATGAGCACAGAGTCATACCAGTAAAGAAAACACATCCATGGTTGTAGGGAAAATGGAGTTTAATGCCCCAGAAGATCTAGCCAGGTGCCTTCTGCTGCTCTGCAGAATTGTGCCACGTGGGGGATGGAGATGGGCTGTAACACACACACCAGGAAGGTTTTGAGTTTAAAAAGAGGATGTTCTGCAGGCAAAGGCTGTGATTCCTGTCTGTCAGCTTTGATGTGGCCACAATCAAAGGGGCTGAGCCTGGCTGGGTCACCATGGTCCACTGTGCCAGCCCCACTGGGAAAACAAAGGGTCTGTTGGCTATGGGCTTCTTCCCTGTCATTGCCCTGGGAGATAAGAGCCTTCATTATCTGATGGAACCATTAACAAGAGGGCTGGAGAGAGCAGAATACACAGTACTCTGATCTTAATGGGAGTTTTATAGCAAACTTGGAGGCCAGCGATTTACAGTACTTTTCTCTGCCACAAATCATCTGTACTATATGAAGTATCATCTTATCTAATGATACTGTATTCTACTGTTGGGATTTTCCTTTATCATGAGCATGTCTGCTCCCACCGTCAGTATGTTGTCAGATTATGCCAGCAGAATCCATTTTATTTCGTAATAATTGCTTGAAGTTTATTTTATTTTATATAGCTGAGTTACCAGTAGAGCTGACATCTTATCTCTCTCCCCGATCACATAAGGATTTGTGTCAGGAGTATCTGCTCTCCAGTGTGACATCTCCATGCTAATCTGGCGGCGCAGCGGCCGCAGGGGTTCCCCTCTTCCCTCCCTGCTCGTCCCGGTGTCGCTCACTGGGGGACCTGCGGTGCCTCGCATTGCCAGAGCCAGCACACAGCCCTGGCAGCAGCGCCTGCCCAGTTCCTCCAGTGGCACCAGTACCAGCGAGGGGGAGACGCCCACAAAGGATTTATTTACAAAAAAACCCACACAATGCTGGCAAAAGTGTGGTTTTATCGATTCATTTAAGTGGATAGAGCACCTATAAACTGTCTCCTTCATAGTCTGGCTTCAGATTCAAAGTCCTTACTATAAATGTGCAGAAGCCCTTTCCTCATGGACCCTGGCTTGTCACCACCTTCCTGGGCGACTGCCTCCAGCCGTGGGGCTCTGTGGGGGCTGCTCAGTGAATGTGCCCCGTGCACGGTCTACAATGCCTCAGAAAACCACTGCTCAGTGGCAAGAGCCTGTGACAAGATGATGCAGGCGGGGAGGAGGGGACATGCTGTTCCCTGCACGCAGCTGGCCATCAGCTCCAGCCCTATGTGCCTGTTCGCTTCACAGGTCACAGCCCACCGGGTCGAGGAACTGGCTGCCTCTTGGAAAGGCTTTGCCTCCTCAGTCCCTCCGGAGGCAGGGCTGCTGTCAGTGCTGTGCTCTCACACTTCATCTTATGGGGGTTCTCTGCGGCGGGGAACAGCTCGGAGCCACAGGGACCCTGAGGCTGGAGACGCCTCCAGAGGTCACCTTGTCCAACCCCTGGCTCAAAGCAGGGTCACCTAGAGCCAGTTGCCCAGGGTTGTGTCCAGCTGGGATTGGGGTGTCTCCATGGATGGGGGCTCCACCACCTCTTGAGGCAGCCAGTTCCAGTGTTCTGCCGCCTTCAGAGTGAAAAAGCATTTTTCTTCTGTTTCAGTGGAATTTCCTGTATCTCAGTGTGAGCCTGTTGCCCTGCCGCTGGGCACTGCTGAGGAGAGCCTGGCTCCTGCATCTCCATCCCTGCACCAGATGTTGATACACAGGGATAGGTCCCCTGAGCCTTCTCTCTCCTCACTGGTCAGAACTGCGTTGTCAGGCCAGGCACAAATGGGATTGCACTTGAGGCTGCTCCTGACACCCACAGCATCCTTCCATGGATCCCCTATCTCAAGTGCTGCTCCGAGCCACGGCATTGTGGGATTGTGTGCTTTATTTTAAAAAAGCAGGAGTTTTGTGAGCAGAGGAACACATGGAGCTTGATTCCACATGAGTCTCTGCCCTGTGGATGACTGTGTTCAGAGTGGGAAGAGGTGCACGTCTCACTGAAGGATCACTGAGGGATCCCCGGGGGATGAGGATGAAGGAGGTGAGGGCACCGATCAATGTCTCATAAGACTTGAGTGTGCAACATAGCCCTTCCTTCCATGGGATGCTGGCAAAGTTCTGGCCCTCTACCCACCCACCTCTCACCCTGAAGGCTGTAGAAATGTGTCTCATATCTCCAGACACAGAGAGCAAATCGAAGTGGCCCAATGTTTCCAAGCCCTCATGTTTTTTGAGCCAGAAAGTTGGGGGGGAGGGGCAAGGAGAGAGCACCCAATGTCTTTTATTTGAGTAGGGGGAGAACAGTTTTAGTACCTTGCCTTCCAGTGCAGGGGTGTCAGGAGCTTCTGCCACACATCCCCTCCGTCCTTGCAGGTATTGGGGTTGTGATGTCTGGGTCTTTTCTGCCAACCTCTGCTGCCTCTGCCCAGATGTGGACACAACCTCTGTCCACATTCACCCCAGCCTGGCAGCACCCCCGCTTGCTCAAGCTGGGCGAAGGAGGGGGCCCAGGGCCAGGGTCCGGTGCTGCCGGTACTGCCGGTGCTGCCGGTGCTGCCAGCCTGCCCAATGGAGCAGCACCCAGCCCCGGAACACCTGCCATCTCCTGCTTAGCCAGCACTTGTGTATATTGAGGAAACTGGAAATGCTGCAGGAAAACTGGAGGGACTGGGGCAGGACCATCAAGTCTGGGGGAAAGGTACGGGGCTTTCATGGGGACAGCTGCTGGGAGGTGGAAAATGGGTAGGAAATCAGGCAGGACATGGTGCCGCGTACCCAGAGGGGCGTCCGGTGGCCGTGATGCTGCGGGGACCGAAGCGATTTGAAGCCCTCACTGAGCAAGCATTGCTGCTTGTCATTCCAGCTCGGTGGCTGCACTGTCCCCCTCCATCCGCTCCTAAGGCTGGCCTGTGTTGGCTGCTTTGGAATTCTCAGAGCGTGAGTATCAGTAAGCCACCTGAAGAAATAACCCCTACTAATTAGCAGCCTTTGCAAAAGGTGGCAGTGACTATTTCTAAGCCTGAACGTGACCCCTTTGCTACCTGACTCAAGGACATGACATGCAGAGAAGGAGCTACTTCATCTCCTTGGTTTTACAGTGGATGCCGTTCAACCTAACACACACATAATTTACATTTAATATTTTCTGTATTCCTCTAATCCCCTTCTTTTGGTGAAATGCCAGCCTGTGTGCCTCCCTGCAGCCTCCCCTGGCCAGCTCTCCATCCCTTTGTGCACGCTGTGAGGGTGAACACACCAGGCAGTCTCAGGCTTAGCTGTGGCACCTTTAGCTGTCACTGTATTCCTGTCCCACCTTTTCCATCTGAACCATTTTCCTGATGCATTTGGGCTGTCACCTCCTCAGCCTTGGCAGGCCACTAACACGGGTGGCTGCTGGGAGGACAGCACCACTCTCCTGCTGCCCCTGCCCACTCCTCTGCCCTGCTTCCATCCTCCACCACCCGCCTGCCTTTGCTGGCTCCCTCTGAAGTGCTGCTTGCTGTCCATCAGCCTGCTGGACCCAGGGACACCTTATAGCCTTTCCTTGCTCTGCCACGCTTTGCTTTACCCTGGAGTTTCAGGTTGTTAAAGTAGTTTTCACTCTGAGGGTGGTGAGAGCCTGGCCCAGGTTGCCCCGAGAAGCTGTGGCTGCCCCATCCCTGGAGGGGTTGAAGGGCAGGTTGGAGGGGGCTTGGAGCAGCCTGGTGTGGTGGGAGGTGTCCCTGCCCAGGGCAGGGGGTGGCACTGGATAGTCCCTTCCAACCTGAACCGTTCTGTGATTCTATGATTAATCAGTCTCTCATCCCTGACCCAACATCTTTCCTGTTATCTGGACACCCTGGTGAAAACTGAGCTGTAAATTCCATTTTTGCCATCTGCTTTATTTTAGACAGACCTGGAGACCATTTCAGCCCTGGAAAACCCTGCAGAGCCTTGCAAAGCCTTGCTGAAAGCTGAAATGAGAGAGATAAATGGATGCCACATTTCCCTCTGCTTGCTGGCTGCTGCCAAAGGATTGGGGACACTGGGTGCCTCTTAGCTCAGTCCGGGGACAGCTTTTCTTTCCTCCTGTGCAAACTTGCAGGGGTTGCCTTAGCAGCACTTTGATGCCATCACAGCTGGAAGAGCCTTGCCATGAGATTAGCCTCCCTGAACACTGTTTTCACACTTCCCCTGTTGGATCCCCAACACTTTGCTTTTATTTCTTCTTGCCAGTGGGCTCAGCAGAGCCAGCTGTGTGTCTGAGTCAGGATGCAGCCACAGGAGTTGTGTCTGAGCTTCCCCCCAGCCTCTGCAAGCCACAGGCCATGGCCAGCGGGGCTGTGAAGCTGCTGGGAGCTGAGCACCTGCTGGTGTGGGGCCCTGCAGTGTGCGCTTCCCTGGAGGAGAAGGAAATGTCACCCTCTTGGGTACAGCCGGAATTTGGTGGGTATTTTAGGAGTGCATGTCAGGGCAGGACAAAAACAACCACTGGCTTTCACTGTCTGAAGGTGATGTCATTCAAACTGTAAGTCACTGCTGGTAAAGGCTGTGGCTCTGCAGGGGATACAGGAGTGTGGAGGCTCCTTGTGAAAAACCAGCAGTATGGCTGGGTGTCTGTCTGTGTGTCCATCCCATCCTGGCCATGCACAGTGGGTTTTGAGGAGCGATGGCTCTCCAAGGAGTGCTGGGGGTGAGAACCAATTTCCCGGGAGTTTATGTCAGCCTGGACTGGAAAAGCGCCTGCCAAGGGCTGGTGATTGGATTGAATCCAGGCCAACTTACACCCACCAAATTCATTGGTCGTTCCTCAGAGAAAAGCCTATTTGTCTGGATCCAGCTGGTTAATTACTAACTCTGCCAGGGGGCATGGGACCTGCCTTACTCCAGGGACAAGGCCAGGCCCCAGCAGCGGTGCTGGCTCCTGGGGGAGCCAGGGACCTGTGGGTCCGTGCCCTGCAGGTCAGTGCCGGCAGCTGTGTGTGCCCCTTGCCCGTGGGGAGCGGGGCTGGGTGGGTGTCCCTTGGCAGCCCCTGCCCCACACTGCGGGGAAAGGGTCTGGACATGCCCCCACGTACTGCTCGCCTTCTCTTTGCCCCCGGCTCCGGGCAAACATGGCCACATCCCTCTGTGTTGCTGCTGGCACTCTAGGGGCTGGGTTCCTGGTGTTCAAGAGTGAAGCTGGGCTGGTGGTGGTCTGCAGCCCTCACCAGGGTCTATTCACAGAATCACAGAATCATCATGGTTGGAAAGGACCTCTGAGATCACCAAGTCCAACCACGCACAGACACACAAATCCCTACAATCTCAGCCACTAGAGCGTGCCCTGAAGTGCCATGTCTACACATTTCTTAAATACCTCCAGAGATGGTGACTCATTCCTGACAAAATGGGTAATCTCCTGCTGGAAGGGGCCATCCTGAGCCAGAACAGCCATCCCAGCAGCACTACGCTGCGGCCCCTGGCAGAGCAGGACCTCCTCAGTCACGCCCGCCACTGTGCCCACAGGCACTGACTGTCCCGGCACAACGCACTTTTCTTGCAGACGATGTCCCTGTGGGGCTGGAAGCCCCCCCTGCTGCAGGATGGGCTCACAGAGTCCTCCATCCACAGGTCTCGTGGCCTCCTGCCACCCCTGCTGGGGCCGGGTCTCCTCCAGCAGCAGACAAACAGCCCTGGGGTCCCAGACACTAGCGTTGGGATTTCTGGGCAGGAGTGGGGTCACAAGGGTCCCCTTGCTCCATGAGTTGGCTGTGGGGGTGGGATGGTGGAGAGGACCAGATACGCACAAGCCAGTGGGTTAATTTGCTCAGAAAGTGCCTCTGGCCCCGTTATCCCATAAATGCCAGGTTGCCGGGCAGGATGGGGGCTTGGCAAAGCTCTCTGGAGGTGTCATGGCCCTGCACAGGCAGTGAAGACTTCGGTCCATGGAAGATCTCCATGATGTGGTCCCACAGGCTGTCCTGAGGCACTGGCACCCATCTCTCCTTGCCCTGTCCTGTGGCTCTGAGCATGGCTCTGTGCTGTCCCTTGGCACCCCCATGCCTGGGGGAGGGACTGCCCTGTCCCACGGGGAGCTGGACCCTCAGGATCACTCCGTCAAATCCACTCACTTCCTACCCCTCACCTCCCCTCGATCTCCAAGGGTCCCCCTCAGACAGAGGGATCCGGAGCTGCCCATGGAGGCATACTGCCTGCCCCGCTGCTGCCTCCGAGAGCAGGAGCCCGGCTGCCTGGTCCTGTCTGGATCTGAGCATCCTTCAATTGCTGCTCCCGCTTGCCTGGCTGTGCCCATGTCCCCACGTCCCTCACTGTGCCCATGTCCCTGCATGCCTCACTGTGTCTGCCTCCGCTCTTGCCTCGCTGTGCCTGCGTCCCCACATCCCTCAGTGTGTCTGTGTCCCCACGTACCTCGCTCAGCCCGTGACCCCCACTTTCCTCCCTATGCCCATGTCTCCACATTCCTTGCGGCGTCCACATCCCGTGCGTGGCTCGCTGTGCCCATATCCCACGTCTCTAGATGTGCCTGTGGCCCCATGTCCTTCACTGTGCCTGAGTCCCTGCATCCCTCACTGTGCTGTTGCCCCCACATCCCTCACTGTGCCTGCAGCAGAGGAGACCCCTCTCCCTCATGGCTTGCAGGGTGGGGGATTCTGCAGGGGGGTTGTGAGGTGCAGGGCGCAGCCGTTCCAGGCTCCGTGGTGTTCAGAAGTCTATCAGCCAGATGAAAGTCTGCCTTTACTGCAGGGTGAATGTGTTCTTAGGCTGTTAGACTATTACCACAAGATTATTTTTAAAGCCTTTCCAGAGGTTTCCTGTAGGGAGGAAAAAAGCATATCATCTCCATTAGGGATTTCAGCCACACCAGTTTTCTTAATCCTTCTTAAGGGATAGGTAGGATTTTGTATTTAGGAGCAACCAAAACCTTTGGACTATTCTGTTCTAAGGAGCAATATTTTAATTTTCCTTTCTTAAAACAGAAAACTACCACCTTTAAAAGGAGGCTCAAAGTTCTACCTGGAGAGAATTTACAGCCTTTACAGACTGGCGTGGGCAGCACCATCTTCTCGATCCAGCCGGGCCAGCGCCAGGGGCAGGGGGCGGTCACCCCCGCCAGCCCGGGCAGAGGGAGGGGTGTCTGGCTGGCAGCATGGGCTCTGCCCGGCACGGCCCCCCGGCCCCACGCCTCCCGGCATGTGGGAAGGGCTTCAGCCCCCTGGACACACGGGCTGGCACTCTGTCCTCCCTGGGGCTCTCCTCTGCTTGCTCCAACCTCTTCCCTGGCTGGGGCTGAGGCCGGGTTGGCCAAACCAGGACCTTGGTTCCCAGGATGAGGGAAGGCTGGTGAATCCCCAGACTCCTCCAGAGCCGGCTGCTGTGGTACTGGCAGCTCTGGGCCCATTTTTAGCAGACTTCGTTCTGTCCCCCAGTCTTACCAGACGAGCTTCCATCCCGGGCAGTGATGCTGGATTTGCATGGTGGACATCACTTTCCAGAGACGTAACGGATGCCAAGGAAGTTCGTCCGTGGGGGCCCGTGTTTTACTGTTGCCGTTACACAGGGACCCAGAAGCCAGCCTTTGGCCACATCATGTGATGCCCAGTGTGGGGACATGGCAGCCTGTGCTGCCCCTCCTGCCCCGTGGTGCTGGGTCTCTCCCAGCACTGTACACCCTCCTAGGAAACGACCAGGGGCTCGGCAGCCCCCTCCTGGGATCCCCATCCTGCTGGGACATGGGGAGGAGGGTCCATCCCGTGTCCCCCACAAACAGCCCCCCAGGGAGCTGGGGACAGCGGCAGCACATAGAAGGGAGCGAAACCCCCTGAACAGGGACCAAATGAGGGGCATCAAGATGAGGTGCTGTTTGCCGCGCATCACTGCCAATTACAAACCTTCCTACAAATCAAAACCAAACCTTCCTCCTTTTAATGCTCTCTCAATAAAAATGTAGGGGCGTGCTTGCGGTGACTACCTGCGGCAGGACGAGGGGAGAGGGGTTGAAGGCAGGGAAAGCAAGCAGGGTACAGCTAACAATGGAGCATTTAGAGAAAAGAGAAAAAAGGCAGGCAGATGGCATGAATATTAGCGCATGAAAATGACTAACACTCTGAGAATTTCCCAGTGTACTTCTGACTGGTTTGGGCTTGCTTTTATAATTAATTTATGGAAAGCACCTAAATTGGGAATAAACACAATCTCGCAAATCCCTTCTAATCTCTGTCTGTATTTTTGAAATGATACCCTGAAGGTATAGTTTCTTACAATGATTAAACTGTTTTCATTTTAAGAATTAAAAGGGACTTTTTCATGTGATTGTGCAGAGCATCAGTGGTCAGGACTGAACTCAGAACTATTTTAGATGCAATCTATTGTTGGAAATGCCCGGATGGGGGCATTTCCCCACTGGACCACCGGATGCTAAATCTGCCAATATTTTAATTTTGGATTCATGTATTTTAACACAAAATACGACCTGGTGTGTTGTCAGCCACCTAATGACTCAGAAGTGTTCTGACATTAGCATAAATTTGGAAACTTTCTGTAAAAGAAAAAAAATGTATTTTTCATTAAGTTGCTGGTTCTCCTGGCAATACAAGCAGAGCTCCCTCCCCGGGGCAGGACGCGCAGGAGGTGCTGGGGGTGGCAGGGTGGCTGCGGCGGTGGGGGACTTGGGGTACGCTGGAGATCCTGGTCTTGGGGTGCAGCTCTGCAGGAGAGGAGAAGCCCGGAGAGACAAAGCTTTGCCCCGTGGACCTGTACCACGACTCCTGCTGCTCCTCATGGGGGTCCTGCCAGGGTCCCCCTGCGGAGGTGGGGGGAGGACGCAGCAGTGCCCTGGAATGCGTTCTGCTGGCTCTGGGGTGATGAGGGCCCCCAGAACAGCTACAGGGAGCTTGTTACCCCTGGGGAGGTGCATGGCCACAGGAGAACCCTGGGCACACGTGTAGCACGGCAGGAGGGCTGGGGACAGCCAGCTGGCATGAGGTGTCATTGCCGTCCCCCCCATCCCATTGTGCCTGTGCAGGGGCAGAAGGAGACCCGACGAGTGCAGGGGAACCCCCAGCCAGAGGGACTGGAGCTGGGAGGACAGGCACCGTGGTGGCTCTGATGGCACAGCTCCCCAGCCCTCCTGCCGATGCGCAGGCTGGTCCCCACCTCGCATTGAGTTCTGCTGCACCTTCTGCCACGGCCATGGTGGCAGGTAGCAGCTCTGGCATGAGCCAGGAGACCCCAGCACTTGGGATCCGCTGTGGTGGGCTCAGGGACAGTGCTGGCCAGGGGAGGCCATGGCAAATTCGGTGGTGTTTCATGGCCATAGGGCCGGGCTCAGAGAGGGGTCTGGTAGCGAGGACATGAGGGTGTGGGAAGGAAACGAGGTTTTTATTACACAGCTTATCATGTTTCAACATGGGAATCAAGGTGAGAATTACCCAGGGCACAACCTGTCCCTTTGATTTGGCCTTTCAGCTCAGTCATGCACAGGAGAAGCCTCTTCCTTGTTCCCTCCAGCAGCATCTCCTTGGAATGGCTAAGGGGAAAATATCACAGTGGTGAAAAATTGTCCCACCCCCATAAAGCTGGTGGGAAGTGATGGGTCTGCAGGGTGGTGGGGCTGCATGTCTCAGGTGAGTGATTCCTCTTCCAACGGCTCTTTGCACGCGCTCCATGAGCTCCAGTAGTAATTCCAGCGGCTGCTTGACAGATGACAGGAGAGACGATGGGCAGAGGATGTGGTGACATTGGTGTCACCACCAGCATGCGTCTGGGTCCTCTCACAGCCCAGGGGTGGCCACTGGCCTGGCCAGGAGGGCCAGCTTTGGTGGAGCCCCTGAGGCCGCCTGTGCTGCAGCACCTCCTGTCCCCTCCTGTCCCCTGGTGGTGTGGCTCCCCACGGCCTGCCACGCGTCTCCGGGGGGCTGCAGCCCCTGGAATCAGGGCCAGGAACTGGATTGGTTTTTCCAAAGCTCACGCCGGGGTATTCACTTTTCTCCTGTTGTGGCTGGTTGTTTGATCACAACCTTCTCAGGGCTCTGCACGCTCTGCTTTCCTTAACGGTTCTCTCCTACACATAGGATTGCTAGGTTTTAACATAGTGCTGTTCTTTAGGGAAAAAGAAGAGAGAGTAGTAGAGACTGAATGTGATCTTTGTTTTCGGAATATTACTGCAGTAATTAAAATGCTTGCGAAGGTGTTATGTTCCCCAAAGTAATAAATAGTTTTGAATGTTTTGCCCCATTAATTGCATATTAGTTAAACGTATTTTTTATAACATGCGTATTCACTCACCTGCTTACTCTGACAGTTAAATGCATATTTAAATATGCATCATACCCTTTAATGCATAATAATTACTTGGTAGAGAGCAAAGCCTCTTCCTGAGGAGTCCCTTTCAAGGGAGTAGATGTTTGTCTGCACAGTCTCGCCTTGACTCAGGGAGGTGAAACACCTTGGCTCTGCCGAGGCTGCGGGGCACTGCTGGGCTGCCTGTGTCACCCTGCTGCAGCCCAGCGTGCCTGGTGTGTCACCAACACTGGCACGGCGCCCGCGGCCTCCTCCTGCTTGCAGGGAAACACCCCAGCTTTTGCTAGGATCAGGCTTTGGGGGTGAAGGGGAAGGGCTGGTGGCCATGCCCTGGTGACCCGGTGTGGCTGGGGAGCATGACAGGTGCTCTGCCAGTGCAGTGGCATCGGGTGGTGGCACAGGGCAGCAGCTCCGCTCCTGGGGACCAGAAGCATGTTCTGTGGCAGAAGTGCCAGCTGGAGGTGTCCAGAGAGCTTGCTTGGGCTCCTGTTCCTTCTCCACATCTCAGCAAAAGAGGCCCCAATCTCCAATGCCCAAATTCAGTGAAGGCTCCGGATCTGGTGACCAATTTGCCACAGGGGCAGCTCCTGCTGCCTTTGGACGTTTCGCATTGTTGGATTTTGTAGGAAACATCAGTCGCACCTTTCCATAGCCAGTTGTCTGGTGCCCTGAGTCAGGAGCTGCTTTGGCGATGCTGACCAGTGCTCAATAAAAGCTGAGACCTGGCTGGGTGAGGGGAGAGGGACCACCATTCCCTGGGACAGGACAGGCCATTCCCACGGTTGCCGTCACCCCTCAGGATTACCTGGTTTTGCTTTTGGACTGTAGGACATGATGAGGAGGGCCCAGCAGAGTCACTGTCTGTAAGGGGAGTGAAAACACCTTTCGTTAGCTCATTTGCTAACGGGGGGCTCTCTGTGTGTCTGGAAGCTGGCGCGCCTTTCTCCAGCACACCCGCATGTCCTCTCCTGGTCTGCCCCTGTGCTATGGGAAAACAACCAGCAGCTCCTCCTGCCTGCACCGGCACTCCATCAGAGACAAGGTCCACAGCCTGGATGGGACAGCAGCATGGACACATCACCCTCTGCAGCTGATGCACCTCCTCCTCCCGGGAGCTGCCAGAGCCCCAGAGCCAGCGGAAGGAGGGCACCTACCTCTCCCCGACCATGGCTGGGTCCTGTGGGATGCTTTCAGTGGCACCACGGGCTCAGGAGCAGAGCTGTGTGGGTGACACACGTGCTCCTGTCCCTCCGGTGGAGGCCCAGACCCTGGACTGCTGCCGCTGCCATCAGCTCCTCCTTGGCTTCCATCCTGCAGGCTGCTGGCTACTGCATGAACCCAGTGGTCCTATGGCCCTACTCCATGGCCATGCCCTGCCCGTGCCACTCTCCAGCCCTTGCACCCTCCTGGTGGCAATGTGCTTCGGGGACAGCAATGCTGCGAGGAAGACTATCACATCATTCACCTGGTGTAGTCTGGGGCCAGCTTTCGTGGGCCAAAACAGGAGAGCAACCCAGCCCCTTGCCCAGGGACACTTGTGCTGGCCATGTCCTTGCTGTGGCCATTGGTCTTGGGTGGGACCAGGCTGAGAGCAGCTGTCGAGGGCTCAGTGTGGCACCGGATGCCCCCCAGCCCTCCCTGGGAGCCACCATGGCCCCGGCTGGCATCACCACTCGGATGTGGCCGTACTTCCAGCGACGGGTCCGGCTGCAGTCTTCTCAGGAACAATGCACTCCTACTGTATGGTACCAGATTGTACATCAAAACTATTATTTCCAACATCTCTGGCTTAATTGTGGAACTATAATACAAATGACATTGGGGGTTTGCTGGAGTTAAATTTTAATAGCAAGCCAGCGCCCTTTTAATGACATTTTATACATTTAAATTGGGCATGATCCCTTTGGGAACAGTAATTTTATTCATGGAGATTATGTCTAATTTGAATATAAAAACACCACTAAAAAGATATTGGATTTGCTATTTTTCACTTGCAGGAGCTCCGGAGTCCAATCTTCCCAACTGACTGGGCTTTGGTGGATTAAAAAAAAAACCATCCCCCCTCCAACTTCCATCCAGCAAAAAGCGGTGCAGAAATCTGTGTGTGCACAACTGCCCCCGCGCCCCCTGCACCACTGCCAGCCCTGTCCCCAGCATGGCCACCGCCTGCCCCTGGCGTGGCCACTGCCTGCCCCACGGCTGTGGCCCTGGGCATGGAGGGGCAAAGGGGAGGAAGTCCCAGGGCAGCCCCTGGGTCAGGCTGTGGCCATCACCAAGGGGTCGTGTCTCAGGAGCAGCCAGGATGGCTGGCCCTAGCCCTGGTGCAGCCGTGCTGGGCGTCTGCTGGGGATGGGACGCACTGGAGCTGCCTGGAGCCTCCAAAATGCAGCACCAAATTCCTGTGACTTCTGTCAAATCAGCAGAGTTTGGTTGGGGCAGGATGAGGCACAGCTGACTCTGCTCCAGTGGTAGCAGTGACGCTTTTCTCTTCTCCTGATGGCGAGGTGAAGACGGATGGCAACAGGCAAAGCTTCCTGGGGGATGTCACCCACCCACACTTGCTGCCCGTTGTGCGCGTGAGGCCCTTGGTGTCCCCTGGACCCTGGCACACACCCAGCAACATGTTCGCAGGGGCACCATGATGGCTTCTGCAGGGAGCAGAAAGTGCCACCTTCAATAGAAGCATGCTCGAGTCCTCCCCGTCGAGGAATTGGGGCTGTTCTGGTGCGGATCCTGCTCTGGCTGTACCTGCTGTGCCCGCTCCACATGGTGTGGCAGGAGGGACACAGACAGTAGCTGGGCAAGACGTCCAGATGGAAACCAGCCCCACTCCCACTCAGGAACTGGGACAAAACCTCTGGTGCTGGCGACCCCACCTTTGCTCACTGGGGAGTGCAGAGGGAGGGTGGGAGTGCATGTAGCCTTGTGCGGGAGAAGAAATGCTGGTGAGGAGCTGGGGGCACAGGGGTGGCCAGAGGGACTGCCTCCAGAGGGCTGTGCTGGCCACTTGGCCATGTGTAGCCCTCCCTGGCCACCAGCCGTGCCCCACCGAGCCGATAATGGCGTTGAGACTGATGGGCGCCTGCACAAAGCTGCAGCCTCATCTCCGAGACAGGATAAACTGTTTGGCCTTTGGACAAGATTATTTCTGTTCAGAACAGGATTGTTATCACTTAATTGAAAATAATTATCCAATGCAAATTGGCTTCAAGTTGGCAGGCTGAGTTGAGAAGATGGCGTGTTTCCAAGCTGTCCTGAGAAGAGCTGAGTGTGGTGGCAGGGGAGAGGCTGGGACTGTCCCCAGGGCTCGTGGGATGACACCGGGGGGCAGATGTTCCCTCTGCAACCCCCCAAGGAAAACTGGGGGGCCTGTCCCACCTGCCTGGTGCTCTCATGCCCTGGGGCCCTCCAGTTTGCCTTTCCAAAGCTTGGAGAAGCTTTGACTTTCCCCTGAAAGCAGGAAGCATCAGCCCATTGGCAGGTGGCCCCTGCCACCACCGCCCAGCTCCCATCACTGGCGTTGGCTGCAGCCGGTGGAGAGAACAGCTGCAAAGGAGACGAGATGCACCTTTAGCCTGGGGCTGGCTCCAGGTCACACACCAGTGTCCACCCACTGAGCACTGCAGGGGCCAGACACATTGTGTGGTGAGGGAGGGCTGGGGGGCCATGGTGCCTCCACAGCCCCCAGGAAGACAGTGGGACAGTTGGCACTGGAACCAGCTCCTCGAGAGACCTCCACTCAGGTGTAACAGGGAAGGTGTTAACAAGCCCATACCCTGTCCTGGGGGTGTCACCTGGGGTTTCTCCACATAAAGGATGCAGGTCTTCCGCTGCAGGTTGGGATAGCTGCGGTTGTGTCCAAAGGATGGAAACAACAGGTGCCATAGAGGGGCTGGGCCACAGCTGGGACATAGAAACCTTCAGAGAACAAGGCAGAAACAGACTTTCTGGTGCTCCGACCCAAGTGGCACCTAAGCCTCGTCTGGGCTTGTGCCTCTTCTGCTGAACCTGTTCTTGCTACACACAAGTAGCCCATTGTTCAAAACCTCCCCTGTGTCAGCAAGTTTTCGCTAGAAAACTTCTTCTAAGGAGAAGCTGAGATGTCTACACCACCTCAATACCTGCTGAACCTTCTACTTCTGGGGTCCCTGTGGCCACCCCTGTCTGCAGGCTCAGCCTGAGGAGGGGGATCTGCCGGGGAAGACCCTGCCTGGTGGAGATCATCACCTGTGGAGTTGTCCTGCCCTGGGTGAACATGGGCTCATGTCTGGAGAGGAGCCTTCAGGCTCTCCCCATCTGTCTGTCCGCCATGGGGACAGCCATTGGGGCCAGCCAGAGCCCAGGGAAAGACTCTGGTTGTTCGAGACCATCTGCACCAGTGGGGAGAAGCCCTCTGTGGTGAGCAGACCCTGGGACAGAGCTCAGTTCTTTGGCTTTCTTGTCAAAGGAGAATGCATCACCCATATCACCAGCTTCCCGCTCCCTTTCCCAGTCCTGCTTCTCTGGTGGAGGGGTGCGAGGGGCCATCACAGCGCAGGGGCGGCCAACAGAGGAGGCAGCGGCAGATGATGGCTTGGATCACAGGATCACAGAATCACAGAGTTGCCAGAGTTGGAAGGGACCTTCTAGAGATCCTCTAGTCCAACTCCCCTGCCAAAGCAGGATTGCCCAGAGCACATCACTCAGGACTGCATCCAGGCAGGTCTTGAAGATCTCCAGAGAAGGGGACTCCACAACCTCCCTGGGCAGCCTCTTCCAGGGCTCTGACACCCTCACCCCAAACAAGTTCTTCCTCATATAAGAATGGAACTTCCCATGTTCCAGCTTGTGCCCGTTTCCCCTTGTCCTATTGCTGGAAACCCCTGAAAAGAGTCTGGCTCCATCATCCTTCAACCCACCCTTTAGATACTTGTAAACATAAATAAGGTCTCCCCCCTCAGCCTTCTCCAGGCTAAAGAGCCCCAGGTCCTTGAGCCTTTCCTCATAAGGGAGGTGCTCCAATCCCTTAATCATCTTTGTTGCCCTACACTGGGCTCTCTCCAGCAGTTCCCTGTCTCTCTTGAACTGGGGAGCCCAGAACTGGATGCAGTATTCCAGTTGTGGCCTCCCCAGTGCAGAGCAGAGGGGGAGAATGACCTCCCTCGACCTGCTGGCCACACTCTTCCCTACACAGCCCAGGATTCCATTGACCCTCTTGGCAACAAGGGCACATTGCTGGCTCATGGAGAGCCTGCCATCCACCAGGACCCCCAGATCCTTCTCCTCAGTATTGCTTTCCAGAAGATCCACCCGTAACCTATATTGGTGCCTGGGGTTCTTCCTCCCCAGGTGCAGGACCTTACATTTCCCCTTGTTGAACCTCATTAGGTTCTTCTCTGCCCAGCTCTCCAGCCTGTTTAGGTCGCGCTGGATGGTGGCACAGCCCTCTGGAGTGTGAGCCAGCCCTCCCAGTTTGGTATCATCAGCGAACTTGCTGAGGATACACTCTGTCCCCTCGTCCAGGTCATTGATGAATATGTTGAACTGGACTGGGCTGAGTATTGACCCCTGGGGGACACCACTGCTTACAGACCTCCAACTTGACCCTGCTCCATTAATTACAACCCTCTGAGTTCTTTCACACAACCAGGACTTAATCCACCTCACTAGGTGGATTCATCTAGCTCACAGTTCCTTAATTTTCTAATGAAGATGTTACGGAAGACAGTGTCAAAAGCCTTGCTGAAGTCAAGGAAGATGGCATCTGCGGCTCTCCCCTCATCCAGCCATCCAGTTATAATGTCATAGAAGGCTATCAGATTGGTCAAGCATGATTTCCCTTGGTAAATCCGTGTTGACCACTTCCAATAACTTCTTGATCTTCAATGTGTTTGGAGATGACGTCCAGCATGAGCTGCTCTATTATTTTCCCCGGGACAGAGGTGAGACTAATTGGCCTGTAGTTCCCTGGGTCCTCCTTGTTGCCCTCTCTGTAGACTGGAATGATATTTGCCTTCCTCCAGTCCTCAGGCACTTCTCCTCTTCTCTCTCATCCTGTTCTGGATGCAGCACCAGATGACCATGGCCAGTGTCCGCAGGCCCCGGCCACTGGCCCAACAGGCAGGACCTCACCTGCTGTCCAGGGACTCTGCGCCGTCCTCCTGCCCCTGGTGTTTTCTCCTCTCCCTGCTTCTTTTTTTCTGCCTGAAGGGGTTTGAATTAGAGGAGACCATCCTGAGTGTACACAGCGCCTCTGCCAGTGCACAAATATGCCAGAGAACACTGAGTTTCCACAACAGTTTTTACATGATTTGACCAAACTGGTACAAGATTAATTAAAAAACCTAATGTTTAAATGCAGTTTCATCAAGAGAAGTGTAAAATGCTTCTGAAGAATCTCTGTCAGGACTTTTCAGAGATAGTGTACTTTACCTGGCAAAGCACAATTAGACACAGTCAAATATTGTCCTGGTTAAAGACTATTAATTTTCCTTACATTTGTCATGAATTAATTTTTTCTGCCTATATCAACAATGTTTCCTTTATAAATACAACTGGCTCCTTTACATTGAAAAATTAAATTTGCTTTGATAATGAACTGAGGTGCTAATAATCGTTTTGCAATGCAAAAAAGTGCAATTACTGGCAGCCGTGCCAGAGTCAGTGCAGGTGCCTCAGTACCTGCGCTGGGGACCAGTGACACAGGGCAGCGGGGTGACTGGGGTGGCAGTGGCTGGACCAGCGGGTCTGAGCGCAGGGTAGTGCCAAGGGGCCGCGGGTGCTCGGCTGGTCCCAGCAGGTCCGTGGGCTTTTCTGCCTGTCCCCGGAGCCGGATACCTCTCTGCCACCGCCCAGGGCTCCTGCAGGCTCTTCTGTGCCTTGGGTGCTCAAGACACCCCATCTCCAGTGGCCTGTCCCAGCCATCACCCTGGGGTCCTGCTACCGCCCTACTCCCTGACGGCGCCTGCTGCTGCCACCACGGCCTGGGAGTGTGGCCAACGGCCCGGCGGCTCCCAACGCTGTCAGCAGCAGCTGGAGTCAATTCCTGGTCCCCCAAAGGCTTGGAAAAGCTGCACCAAGGCTTGAAGACTTTCCATCCCTCTCCAGGACGTCTTCATGCATGCCGGTGGCGAGGAGCAGAGGGAGAAGCAGCCACCAGCCTGTGTCTTCTTGACTCAGAACTGAACGTTCTGCTGGGGCTGAGGATGGGCGCAGGACCGGGAGTGACAGCTCGTCAGCCCCCACATTCCTTGGAGATACTTCTACCAGTCTAAGCAGCACAGGTTGGGCACGAGTCTGAACTTTGCTGGCTTCCTTGCACCCACGTAGAAGACAGAAAAGCAGAGGATTTTAGGTTCCAAATCAGCACTTTAAAGATGATCTTACATCTAAAGATGTTTGGTCTATGCACAACATCCCCTTTAGCTAGTGCTTCTTACCTTTAACTGAGCCAGTGTTACTAATATATTTTAAAAGTTAAAAAAAGCTCAGAATGTGTGAGTGTGTGCATTTTTAAAAATACAAAATTTTATAGCTTGGTGTTGACTTTTTTTGTTGTTGTTGTTGAAAGTAAATCATTAAAGGAAAAACTATAGGACAAAATGAAAAACCACCATCAAATAGAAAATCCAGCAAGAGTCCAATAGAAACCTCTTAGCGCCCAAGCACGAAGAGGAGGATAAAGCTCTGCTTGGTCTGCTTCAGCATGTGCAGAAATTCCCATACAGTGGGATTCTCGGATCTTATGTTCTTCCTAAGCCCCAAAGTACAGGATAAAACAAACTTTTGCAGGACCCAGTGACAGGAAGTCATAATGCTGGAGACAGACTTTCAGAGTGATGTTCCTCCTGATCCAGCATTGCTGTAGAAAGTCCACCTGCTGTCGTTGGGGCGGCAGCAGCTCACAGAGCGCATCGTCCTTGTGGGCAGCTTCCCTCACTCATGCTTCCTTACCCTGATGCATTTTTTGTCTTAATAACTTTTGCAGAGCAAGAGATTCCCTCCTGGAGAACACCTGAGAAGGCTTGTGCCAGGACCCTGAGGAAGAGGACATGGTTCGATCCAGACTGAGCATTTCAATTGCCTGTTCAAATCATTGCCCAAACCGACGCACACACTGGGACCTGAATGCAGCCCCATTTCCACCAGGAGAAGTCCTTCAGCGGAGGCTGGATCATGCCCTTGACACCCCTGACAGCGAGTGGGTGGGTGATGGGGTCTTGGTGGGAGCACTGGTGAGGAAGGAGAAACCCCTCTGCACAAGAAGCAAACCCAGCTCTGGAAGGGTCCAGTCTCTGGTGGTGTTGCCGACCCACTGGCAGAAGAATCCAGTGAATTTGTGAGCTGGGGTGGTGTGAGTGCTGCCGTGCTGATCCCGCCTGTGAAGGCCTGAGTGGAGCAGGTGTCTTCATCCACCAGTTCATGCAAACTGAACCTGGGATTGGATTTTGCATCCATTCGCTCACGGAGCAAAACCTTGTCACTCTTGGAAGAGCCATTCAGTAGGGTGTGGGTGGAACGAGATCTGTTGGGAAGAGTGAGACTGTCCTGAGTCTTGTGGGTTCACAGGATGTCCATGGGCAGGACCTGGCTTGTCAGACCTGGGTCTGCTCCAGAGCTGCTGGGGAAGCAAAATGACTGGAGAGAAAGCCAGTTAATTGTGTCCTGCTCCCTGTGGGCACCGCAGCTGCACTTACACCCACTGCTTGATGGGATCAGCTCAACAGCTCATCCAGAGGGTCCTGACCCAAACTCTGCTGCCTCTGGGGAGGAGCAGGGATCCCTACCCTTATGAAACAAACCCATTTCTTGCCCCATAGCTAGAAAATGGTCCCAAACCAGCATGGCTTCCACCCTTTCTGCTGTGCTGTGGTGGGAAGTAACCACAGCTGCTCCCCTGCAGGGACATGACGTCCAGCAGCTCCTGTAACACTGAGCAGCATCCTCCATGCTCCAGCCGGCTCCCAGGGCTTGTGCCCAGCTCAGTGGCTCGATGCCACCCCATTAGCTCTGTCCATCTTTCTGCCATGGCTCCTGCCCTGCAGTCACCTCTGCCAGGATGGACAACATCCACCCATGGTGGCCACCATGGGTGCTGGGGCTGAGCCCACACTCCTAGGCTCACACAGCGTGATGGAGGCTACTCAGGCCACAGGGGGGACACCAGGTCCTGCGTGTCTGGCAGAGACCAGAGGTGGTAGGTTCTTCTCTTCCCAGCTGAGACCAGGGTTGCTGCCTTAAAACACAGCCCAGTGTTTGTCAGACAAAACGGGTTAGGAGTGTCAGAGTGGGAAGCAGCGGTGTCCTCTCAGTTGAGCTCTACAAATGGCTCACAGCAAATGACCACGTCTTGGCAAAGGCCAAGGGCTGAAGGCTCCAGGGCTACTGAGCCAGCGGTGTAGCTGCAGCTCCTTGCCTGGGGGAAGGAGGATGGTGTTAGGGGTTATGGGGACCGTGCCTGGGCTCAGCTCATAGAATCATAGAATCATAGAATCATAGAATTGTCTAGGCTGGAAGGGACCTCCAAAGGTCAGAATCACAGAATCTTCTAGGTTGGAAGGGACCTTAAAGATCATCTTGTCCAACTGTCAACCTAACTTTGACAAAAATAAACACCTACACAACAAACAAAAAGCATCACCATCACTAAACCAGACCTCCCAGCACGACATCAACCCGTCTCTTGAACACCTCCAGGGATGGTGCCTCAACCACCTCCCTGGGCAGCCCATTCCAATGTCTGATAACCCTTTCAGTGAAAAAATTCTTCCTAATATCCAGCCTGAACCTCCCCTGGAGCAACTTGAGGCCATCTCCTCTAGTCCTGTTGCCTGTGACTTGAGAGAAGAGACTGACCCCCATCTCTCTACACCCTCCTTTCAGGGAGTTGTAGAGAGCCATAAGGTCTCCCCTCAGCCTCCTCTTCTCCAGGCTGAATAACTCCAGCTCCCTCAGCCACTCCTCATAAGACTTGTGCTCCAGACCCCTCACCAGCTTTGTTGCTCTTCTCTGGATCCGCTGTGATGGCCAATACATCATAGCTGTCCTGCTGCACAATGGCTTCCAGCTCATCCTGTTTGTTGCCCATGCTACGTGCATTAGTGTAGATGCACTTAAGCTGGGCACCCGATTTCACCCCCATCCATGGTACTTTACCTCCAGGCTCATTACCAATGGGCCTGGTATTCTCCCCTCCCCCCTTCAATATTATTTTAAAGCCCTGTCCATGAGCTTTGCTAACTCTTGGCCTAATACCCTTTTCCCCTTTCAGGATAGGGTTTTTCCATCATTCTCAAGCAGACCCGGTGTCCTATAAATCAGGCTATGGTCTGTGAATCCAAAGCCATGTTGGTAGCACCAGTTACGGAGCCAGGCGTTGATCTGCCTGATCTTTTTGTTTATCCAGTCATTGGTCCCCAAAAATGGACGGACAGAGGAGATCACAATTTGTGATCCTGAATCCTTGACTAGCTGTCCCAAAGTCCTGAAATCTTTCTTCATCGTTCGGAGACTTCTCCTTACTAGTTCATCATTATCTACCTGCAAAATCAAGAGGGGGTAATAATCTGAGGGCCTTATCAGGCCGGGAAGCTTCCTGGTTATATCTCTAATATGGGCCCCAGGGAGGCAGCAGACCTCCCTTTGGGAAGGGTTTGGCCTGCATATGGGACCCTCAGTTCCTCTCAAAAGAGAATCACCTATACCTATTGCCCTCCTCCTCTTTTTCACAGAGGCAGTCTTAATACGTGGAGCTGGCTGCTTCAGCAACTCCCTGGATAAGTCTTTATCAGTACTTTTGCTTCCCTCATCCTCTGTCTCCAAAGGCTTGTACCTGTTCTGTACAGGCACCTGGGAAGGCAGGGGAGATGTGGAGGGGACTCTCTTGCTGCCCCGGGCAGGTACCTGTACCCACTCTTCCTCTCTTGCTTCTCCTCCTTCTGCCTGGTGACAGGGCAGGAGGGGATCATCTGCTTTTATTAGAGCCTCTTCTTGCTGCCTTTGCCTCAGGGTACGGCTCCACCAGTCTATTTCACTTTCGTATTCTCTGATGCTTCTTAACCTTTCCAAGTCTTCCCTCAGTTCCACCACCTGCCTGAGCAGGTCATTTATCTGCTCACACCACACACAATGGATCCCTGTGGTACCACAGCCAGGCTCAGGCATTCGGTGCAGCCAGGGCCCTGCACGGCCGCATCTTTGCGTGGGAGCTCGGTCTGAGTTCCCACATCCTTCTCCACAGGGGTTTTGGGGCGTTTTGTTGCCATTTCCTCTCTTGAGCCTGAATGGACCATTCACCCTCAGACCTTACCTCTTTGTCCTGTGCTATGCCCCCTCACTCACACTGCAGTATATGTCTGGCCGCTTTTCAATGTGCCGCGGCTCTCCCGGTACACTCCTGGCCACGTCAGCCTCGAGTTCCCGCACAAGGTTCCTGCCTCCTTTCTTCCTCTCCACTCTCCTAGTCCGACCCCACCCTGTCAGCAGAGACACCCCCAACTAGACCAGGGTGCCCAGGGCCTCGTTGAGCCTCACCTTGAATATCTCCAGGGATTGGGCCTCAACCACCTCCCTGGGCAACCTGTTCCAGTGCTCCACCACCCTCACAGTGAAGAACCCTCTCCTAATCTCCAATCTAAATCTGCTCCCCTCCAGTTTAAAGCCATTTCCCCTCATCCTGTCACTAGAGGCCTTTGCAAACAGGTTCTCTCCAGCCTTCCTGTAGGCCCCCTCAGGTACTGGAAGGCTGCTATTAGGTCTCCCCGGAGCCTCCTCTTCTCCAGGCTGAACAACCCCAGCTCCCTCAGCCTGTCCTCGTAGCAGAGGTTCTCCAATCCCCTGATCATTTTTATGGCCCTCCTCTGGACCTGCTCCATCAGGTCCATATCTTTCCTATATTGAGGGCTCCAGACCTGCACACAATACTCCAGGTGAGGTCTCACCAGAGCAAAGCGGAAGAATCCCCTCTCTGGACCTGCTGGCAACGCATCTTTTGATGCAGCCCAGGATGCGATTGGCCTTCCAGGCTGCAAGTGCCCACTGCCTGCTCATGTCCAGCTTCTCGTCCACCAGCACTGCCAAGTCCCTTTCCTCAGGGCTGCTTTCTAATACCTCACCCCCCAGTCTGTACTGATGGCGAGGATTGTTCCAGCCCAGGTGCAGAACCTTGCACTTGTTCTTGTTGAACCTCATGAGGTTCACCTGGGCCCACCTCTCCAGCCTGTCCAGGTCCTTCTGGATGACATCTCGTCCAGCCTGACAGCTCCTGGCTGTGCAGCAGGTCTTGGGTGTATGTCAGGGCTTTGGCTCCACAACAACAGAATGGGGTAATAAATGCTCCCTCCTCAGTCCCCCAGCCCGTACATCCTCAGCACCAGGAGACCCCACTCTCTCTGCTCCCATGGCAGCCTCTGCCCGGGCAGGACTGGGACATGGCTCCGCACTGCAGTGTCCTGATGCCACCCAGGGCTCAAGCACCAACGTTCTGCTGCAAGGACCCCCCAGAGCAAACACTTTCACCAGCTTCTTGACAACTTGGAGAGCTGTGGTGGCCAGGACAGCGTACCCAGCGCTGGTGCCGGAGGAGCAGTGAAGGCCTGAGGAGGCAGCAGACCCCAGTCAGACCCACATGGGACCTCACACTCGGTCACAGTGTTGTCTGGTGGGGGAAGCCCCAAATTTTGGCCCTGCCATCAGCAGGACCATGCTCATGCTTGCTGCTTCCCTGAGGATGTGGCTAGCAACCTGCACGGTGCTGATGACATGGGAGCAGGTCTCCTTCCCCTTGCTGCTGTGGGGTTGAGATCCCTCCTCTGGGGGTGGTGGGCACAAGGGCTCCGGGCTGGACACAGCCATAGTCCCAGGTGTCACTGGCTGCGTGGGGACACGCGGGGCACCTCTTGGTGTCTGGGGCAGCGGTCGCTGGTCCCAGCAGCATGGTGCAGTGTGGTCGTGGCTCAGACATGCTTGGCCCAGCAGATTTTACAATAGCTTGAGCAGAGAGAGAGCGCTATATTGATATTTTTAGGCAGACTTCAGGGAAAAGACAGCTTCAAGAGGAGCCAGACCTCTGCTCCACTGTGCCCCAAAGAGAGGTTTAATCCCTGCCCAGTGCATTCCCATGTGCTGTGGAGATGTACACCTTCAATTGCAGCACTTCCTCCCTCCTCAACCTTGCTGCGCAGTGGCTGCAACAAATGATAGACCAAACACTCTCTTCCCCCCTCCTCACTCCTGGGACAACTGGCCCCATTATCAAACAAGGCTCTGACCTTTGGATCCATCCATCTTGTCTCCTCCACAGAGCCTGGGCTGAGCTACGGCCCTTTATTTATTCACGCAATGTAGGTTTCCTCCTGCTGCTTCACCAGGGCACGTCAACTGTGACCTGGAGACACCGTCCTCTCCTGGGATAAGCATGTTTTTCAGTCCCTGGCATCTCTGGAGTAAAGAGTGACAGTTCTTTAAAGGAGGGGGCAAAAGCAGATGGGAGGAATGACAGGCTGAAGTACATTTTGGTTTAAATGGAGCTTGATGGAAGCAACAGTCTGCGAGTCCCCTGGTCCAGAGCAGGATTTAATGCAGAGCTTTCCTTTAACTAGTGCCTAATGTGGTGCAGTTTTTGCTGGTAGAACTCCCACCACCACTTCCTGCCATTTTCCTTACCTTGTCGTCTCAATTCACGGAAAAACATCTTCAGCTGCATTATTTTCACACCAAGTTCTGTAAAATTTGTCACCTGCCAGACAGAAGCCTTACTGGGAGTGCTGGGAGGGACTGGTTACCAGTGAGCACCCACTGGTGCTGGACACAACCCCTTTAGTTTGCAGTGGCACAAGAAAGAGACCCAGGAGCAGGCCCCTGCCACAGGCATACAGAGCAGACCCTGGCTGTGCTTCTCCAGCAGGAAGCGGAGATGGTCCTGACTGGTCCATATGGAGTGTAATGACCCAGGAGAAGGTTCACTGACCAGGTGTGCACTGTGGGACTCTGTCTCCGCGGCTGGAAACTTGTCTGCAAACAAGGGTCTTGCCACAGCCCTGACGGCTGGTGAGGGACAAATCTGTGCTGTTGCACAGCTCCTTGCTGCTCCCAGGTGCAAGGAGGCTCCAGCATCCTGTCAGAGAGGTTCTGTAGCTGGAGCAGAGCACACCAGCTGTGAGATGTGGGGCACCGAGTTTCAGGCTGGAGAGCAATTGCTCAGGATGGGGCAGTCCCACGCAGCTGGTGGGATGTTGGAGTCTTGGTTCTCCTGCTCTGGATTCCAGCAGTGCCCGGCCATGGGTGTGATGGACCTCTCTCTGCCCAAGAACAGCTGAGGGCACTGCTGCCCAGGCTGCAGGGAGACCTGTGAAGGAGGGACCTCAGCTGTCCATGCACCCACTGAGCTCCACCACCTCTGCCATCTCCGGCAGATGTTCCCTGAATCCCACAGCAGGACTGTGCACCCTCCTCCTCAGACAACCTGCTGCAGCGCACTTGTCGTCTTTACCATTTTAAGGTCTTTTTTCTTAGCGTCTCAGCTACATCTTTCTTTCTGTTCTTTAAGCATGTGTTTTGTTGTCCTGGTCACCCATGTATTAAGAACAGCCATTTTCCTTTGCACCTTATTTACCCAGCTGATTTTCTCTAGAAAAACTGGCCTTGTTTGTGCCATTCTTTCCTCACCGGCTGCACTATCTGCACCCTCTGATTCTCCTCCACTTTCTCTGGTAGTCCCTCTAGAGCAGATCCACTCTCTCTTCATCTGCAAAGACTGACACCAGTCAGTATTTGAGCCAATGCCTCACCTTGCAGTGACCGGAGTGGACTTGTGGTTCATGCTCCAGTTTGTCTGTTGCTGCAGCATCTTGTCTCTTTTGCCACGGTTTGGGATCTGCACTGCAGCACTGCTCCCCACTCAGGTCCTGGCCTTCACCTGCAAGGTTTTCACCTGCAAGGCTGCCAGAGGGAGTTCCTTCATTCACCTCCCACCTCCTTCCAAATGCTGCTGGTTTATCTTCTTCTCTTCCCATGGTCCTATATACCCCACTTTCTCTGTGCTTTTGCTCATGTTCTTGCAACCACAAGCAACAGACATCTACCAGAGCAAAAGCCAGATATCTGTAGGGCTGGGACTCGGAGGGAAAGCGAGATGTTTCCACCACAATGCACCATCTGGTGCTGACAACAGCTACCCCAGTGACAGGCAGAGCTGTGACCTACAGGAGGCTTCTCTGGGTTTCACCCAAGCTCCCATGTAAGTTACTTTGCCTGAACTTTCCACCGCTGCCTTCCCACGACAAGGCAGGAGTTTGCTCACCAGTTCAAAACTGGTTTTTGAAAGAAGAGTCCAAGGTGGAGCATTGCTGGCTGAAGCCTCTGAGCCTCAGAGAAACAAGAGAAGAGTCCTGGCTGTCTGAACTCCTGCCAGGGACCAGGCACCTTGACTTCGGAGGGGAAGCTGGGGAAAACTTGGATTCACTCCACATCTGCCCCCCCCGGACACTGCCCACAGGCACCGTGAGGGCATCGGCAGCTCCTACGCGCCGGGCTGCGCCGCTGGAGTCTCAGCCTTGCCATCCTGCCAGCGCGGGTATCCACAGAATTCCTGTGCTGAGCAATTTCACCACATGACATTTTCCCAGTCCCGATGTCCCCCCGCGCACTGGCCGGGCTGTTGAGGAACACGTCACCAGACAAAGCCATGGCAGGGCGCCCGCAGGAGGGGAACATCGCTCTGTTTGTTGCCGTGCAGGTTCCTTTGAAAACACAGACGAGAATGGTGGAACGGGGGCAGTTAGAGGCAGAGCCTCAGAGAAGACCTATGCAAGGAACCTCTCCAGAGTGCGCTACCCTGGTGGCCATCAGAGTAATGGTCTGCCGGCCTTCACAGCTAAGAGTGACTCTCTCATTTCTTTTATGGATTTTACTCCACAGCACCCACAAAACACCTCACGAACTGAATGAGGGCTCAGAGCCATCTCTCACGAGATGCTGTCGCAGTTCACAGTGTTCTCCTTGGCCTCTTGGACACTGCTGCAAACACAGCTGCTCCAGTGTCCAGGCAGTGAAGAAAACTACCTGCTCTTGATGTTCTTCAATAAAGAAGAGGTGTGGAGGATCTCAACATCTTCCAGAGTGAAACCGCTCAAAAGGAAGCAGTCTTCGAGAAATAAGGAGTTAAAATGTCAGCTGGGTTCCTTCTTTGAATCCCCTATCTCCTAACAAGGTCGACAATACTGTTTTGCTGCTTCAAGACATCATTGTGCTGGTCTCAGGACTACTCCCTACATTCCTACCTTCCTCTCTTGTCACTTATCATAGCTCTGAGTAGTTGCAGGCCCCGTTTGTGGTCAGTCAGGCTGCATTTGCTAGATCTTACCAAATCACGAAGGTAATAAATTGTCTGAGAGAACAGAACGAGTTGATAGGAAGGAACATGAAGTAGTGGCTTCAGCAATTTTAGGATGAACCAAGGTCACTCCGACCTTGCCAAGTACACCAAGAAGCTACCCAAATTAGGAAGAGTTCAGAAGTTTAATCCGAGGAAGACTCACAAGACGATCCCCCACTCTGATGAAGGCACTGGAACTCCCACCAGACAACTCCCCCAAATGGAAGACTCCGCCTATATATGAATATGCATGTAAAGATATGAATATGCATGTAAAGATGATGTAACCTACACTCAAACTGGTATAAAAAAGCTGCACTGATTACTAACTGATGGAACTGTTTGTCCAGGGCGGCCTGGAGAGTTCCCCAACGCGTTGTTAATAAATACCTCCTGCTTATGGACTTGAAAACTTAGTCTCTGAGCAGTTTCTATTTTCTGAGCAGTTTCTATTTTCTGAGACTGCAGTTTCTATTTCGCCTTTTGGGGCAAATTCGGCATCAAGAGCATCGTCCAGTCCTCACCACACTGCTGTACAGTGGGGAGAATGGCGAGGCCACAATTTCACTGAGTCATTTTTACTTTGAAAAAAAAGCCTCAAACTTACTGAATATTAGCTCGAAAACAATGGAGAAAACAGTTCTGGGAGGTGATTCCCTAAAATCTGCCTCACCATGGGGCAAAGGTGTTGCCCAATCTCTGTTTTTGTACTTGTGTGCTTTGTGGTTATACCTGGAGGTAGAACAGGGACATGACCCTCTGAGCGCAGCTGCACCATCACCCCTCGTGCGGGCAGAGATTGTCCATCCCCACGCTGTCCATGAACACCCGCATTGTGTTCCCCCAGACAGAGGTAACTCCCGATGCCGGAGCCATCCACCTCTTGCAGGAAGATGGTCTCCTGAGCTCCTGGTGGCTCTTAAAAGGGTGCAGCTCCTGGAGAAGAGATTTACTCACCCTGTGACAGCCTTGCTGGCCACATGACCAAACCAGTGCCTCGGAGAAACTGGAGCTGATCCCAGCACTCAATCTAAGCCAGCCCTCCTTCCCCATCCACCTGCCCACCTGCTGGTTCACCTAAAGGCTGCTGGAGACTTCTATTCAAACAGAACCAGGTACTGATAAAAAGGGATGTAAAACACGGCACGTGGGAGAAGTTCCAGTGTCAGGGGCAAGTCTTTTCAGGAGCGGAATTAATTTATTACTTTTTTCATTAGGGCTAAAAGTGATTTACTTTTTCAAAATCACCAAGAACTTTTCAATCAAGTAATCAGCAAAGTTCAGCAAAAGTAAATTTCAGTTGCCAACGTGGACACATTCAAAATGGGCACTGGGTTCCCGAGCAGTGTGTGGGCACAGACCCCACAGACCCCTGGGATGAGGTGACACGGCCACTAAAACACCGGGGTTCTCTCCGGTGACTTTGCCAAACAAAAAGCCGATGAAATCCATGAATCCGTGAGATTAGGGAGTACCAGCAGGCAATACTACTGGCAAAACTGATTTTTTTCCTAAAGTACCCATTTCTCCTCCCCAGAGACCCCTGCATTAGCACAGGTTACAAATACTTTCTAATTTTAAAGCGAAACCATGGCCAAAGGCTTGTTTGTGAGTAAGAATTAAGGGCAGAGATGCACCTTTATAAAATTGTGCCATTAGTTTTTCTAAGCCTTAGCCAAAGCAGTGGTAAGGTATAGAGCAGACAACGAATGACTATAGTACAGATAATTTCCTTTTTAAAACCAAAAAATATCATGCCAGAGGTGATGTAGTTTCCGCTCAGCAAAGAGAAGCAGACAGTGTTTTTAATTATACTTGGTAATGCACGAAAATGTAGAACAAATCTGTGGTTTTAATATCCCCCATGTGAAGTTTTATTTAGGTTGTTCCTTTGATGAAGCATTTATTCTTACAAAGCTTTTAACAACACACTTGTTTAATTCCAGTGTACAAAAATAACGGTCTTTAAAAAAATTATTAAATTTTAGCACAGTATGTCTGGAATCAAGTACATTTTCATACTCTGCAGCTTTTCCTCCAGAAACAGATTCCACAGGGGAACACGGACATATTTAATTCTGCTCCATCCCTCCTGCGGTGCCAAGTTGGCTGGGGTGGGGAAGGGGCTGGCGTGGAGCTCGCCGACGCTGGGCGGCTCGATGGACCCACCACCACCTCGAAGCACGAGGCGGGAGACTGCCACGGCCCCAAGTGCAAGGCAACAACTTCACAGCACCTTCCAGGAGGGATGGAGGAGAAAAAAACTGCCCAGCTGCGCTCTGGAGAGGATTAAGTGGCCACAGGGAACATGTTTTACACCCACATCCCTGAGCTCTATCCCCAGTTTCCCCCTCCAGCGTCAGCTCTGAAGGCATCGTGCTCCCCAGCAGCAGAGCCTGCTCCTGAAGGCAGAGCAACATCTCACCGGTGAAGAAACAAAACTTACCAAACCCAGCATGGCCCCTTCCCCCCCACCCCTCAAGCAAAGAAAATAACATTATAACCTATTGTGGGGCACTGAGAAGTGCAGCGAGAGCCCGGCGTCCCACCCGTGGGCTGCTCCACGGACACAGCGCTCTGGTTGGGAGTGAGACCGAGGTCGGGCTGTGGCTGGTGCCCAAACAGCCAGCGCCAGGGACGGACTCAGATTCAATGTGCTAAAAAGAGGACGAAAATAAACAGAAAGCAGAGCCAGAGCCAATAACCAGTGCCATCCATCCCCTTCCTCATCACCAGGATTTCTGTTTGGACTTCTTCCTCCTCTGTTTTATGAGGAATAAATTCTCGTTGACATCAGGACTATCGTCTCTCTGCTTTTTCCATTTCTTCTTCCTTTTAGCACCTTCCAGAGGCCCCTGCGCAGCTTTGCTGCCTGAGAATGCCTGGAAAATGGACTTGTGTTGGATTTTGCTGCCCTTGCGTGCCTGCCTTTTACACCCTCTGGGGAAGTCCTCCTCCAAATTGTGGCTGACTTCAAAATCACTTCTGCGTTTCTCTCCTCTGCATTTCTCTGCCCGGGACAACTTCACCTTTTTGTGACACTTGCCATCTTTGTCATGTTTCCTGTGCTCTTTCCAGGGCTTGCTCTTTTTCTTATGACTGTGCTCCCCATGTTTTTCTTCCTGCCACTGTGTCTCTGGCTGTTCTGGCAGAAGGCCGGCTTCCTGCAGTTCTGTAAAACACAGCAGTTTATCTCAATATCCATGCAGAAAACCTCAAACCTAGAGCCCAACCCATCAGAGCTTTCCCATGTATGTATAAAGTTAGTTAGAAAAAATGTATGTCTCTGATATCTCTGATACATTTTTTCGTAGTGTTTGTTTTCCTGTCAGCAGACCAGAATCTTAACCAAGTTTAATCCTCTTCCTGCTAGTTTATAGCATTTTTAATGTCAGTGGGTTTTCTAGAGTGAAAACACCTGACAATGCCCACCTAGTGGATTTGACGCAATAAATTCCCATGGTAGACATGGGTGAATAAAGTGACAAACCTTTCACTGCCATTAGACTGCCTGTTCCAATCCCTGTAGCTCATGAAACACATGAAAATAATCCCACAATATTTCTAACAGCAGCAAGTGCAGAAGAAAGTATTTCAAAGAACTGAGAGGCAGGAGGGATCTCCCAAAATATACCGTACCTGCAGCCTTCCGTTGCAACCTGTTTGCTCTTTTCTTGATGTCGTGCTCATCATCGTAGTAGCAGATGAATGGAGAAGTAGGGAACATGCTCCCCTGCATCCGCTTCTCCGAGCACTCCTGCAAAACACATTGCAAGTCACTCGGTGTGGCCGAGTCGTGATTTTCCTAGAAAGGAAGCAGGTTGGATTCTGCAGGTGCCGCTCCGTACCTGCAGAGGATGTGGCCAGCAATTCTTTAAACACTGATCATTTTATTACCAT
Organism: Calidris pugnax; assembly: GCF_001431845.1. Classification (NCBI taxonomy): domain Eukaryota; kingdom Metazoa; phylum Chordata; class Aves; order Charadriiformes; family Scolopacidae; genus Calidris; species Calidris pugnax. Next base: position 250,185 of record NW_015092476.1, read on the forward strand.
CCAATAACCCTTCCTGTGCACGGACACAAACACACATGGCATCAGCCAAGCTGCAGTTCTTGCAGCAAAGGAAGCCCCCCCCCCCACCTGGAGCTGCGACAGCAGCCGCGGCGCAGGGGTGGGTCAGCACCAGCTGAAGGGGGTGTCGGGTCTGGGAACGGGGCTCTCCTGCCCGACCCTGGGCTGTCCCCATGTCTGGCTTCCCACTCTGGTCACCCAGTGCAGCCACACAACCCTGTCCCCTCCAGGGACAAATACTTCCCATTCTAGAGGAGCTCTTTCACCCTGGACCATTCGGGTGGAAGCACGTGCAGAAACGTAGCTGTCTCTGGGGGCTGGGTGGGCTGAGGGAGGAGCGAGCAGCAATGAGGGGGCAGGGGCTGCATCCTCCCCACGGGTGCCCAGCAGCGTGTCTGACCCTGCGCTGTGTCCCCACAGGCACAGAGCAAAGCAAACCCCGCAGGAGACTCTGCTGCAGCGGCACAGGGGACCTGCACGGAGGAGGAGGAGGAGGAGGAGAGCCCCCCAAGAGTCGGCTGTGGTGAGGAAGGGGCTGGCTCTGGCTCATGGGTACATCAGCCTGTTTCCCAGACACTTCATTCAGGAATGTGAATTTTTTCACTGCTGTACACAAAGTTTTAGCAATGTCCTGTGAGCCAGGCTAAGTGGGATTCTTCCTACGATCTGTCTTTTTTACAGGGTGCGATGTGACATCAACGGATGCTCTCTTCTCCTTTAAACTGCTTGATGACTGCTGTGTTTTCAGTATCATCTCTCTGCTTCTGGGGCACTGCCCAAATCTAATGAACTCTGGGCCTTGACATCCTCCAGAAACTGTCAGGAGCTTTCGCTCACCCTGATGTCTCCACCACAAGCTCAGCAGCTTTGCTTCCTGCGTTTGGTCAGTGCCAGCTCTAACATCCTCCCCTCCCTGCGTGTCCTCTGCTTCCTACGGTCTCTTTTTTAAAGGCAGAGTACATCAAAGATGCATTTCAGAGGTAATTTTTATTTCTCAGCTTGTATTTGGTCTTTGCTTGGCTGAAAATAAATGAAGAGTCAGGTCATTATCCCTTGTGCTGTCCTCCAAAAGGGTACTGTTGGGTTGTGTGACATCTGTCTCGTCTCCACGTGCATGGAGGAGCACGGACCAGCAGCAGCGGCTGGAAGCTGGAGCCCACCCAAGCCTGGGGGCTCATCCTTACCCCCTGAGAAATCGGGCTGATGGGCAACTTGCAGGGGGTGTGCACGGACATCCACCGCCTGTGGCCGTTCTTGGCAGCTATTCATCTGAAATACCCATATCCTAGAAGATGGACCGGATTTCTCACCAAACACCTTCAACACCCAGCTATTGACCCACCAAGAAACTTCCTCTCTCACTTTCCTGAGCCCTCCATCCACCTCCCTCAGATTTAAGAGGAGAGACAAGCACAACAGAGAAATGACACTTCAAATACCTGTGTTTCATATGAGTGAAACCTAGAAGTGGCCTTTGGGCAGGGCAGGAAGCTGCCTGCTTTTCTGGAATAAATGAAATAGAATATTATCCCTAAACTTTGCCAAAATTGTTACTGATAACAATGGAGATCGGCTTTATACAGGAGTTTGCAAAGACCCATTCATCCTTCTGTGATAGCTGTGAAATGCAGTGATTGAGACCACACACCAACCCCAGGGCTTGCTCTGCCGGCACGTGCCCGTTTTCCTTTGGTTCCTGCGCTGGCAGAGAAGCCCAAGTGACTGAAGTCCAGGTGCCACCCGAATCGCTGCTCCTCTCCTTCTGCCTCTCTCCCCGGCACTGATAACCCAGCGCTGGCCGTACCCCCTCTCCCAGGGAAGCTGCTCTGCCCTGTATACTGCAAAATGCTCTCGGGAGCCCCAGACACAGGGGGTGTGAAGAGGACAGAGCAGAGCCCCCGCCACCCCGCAGGACGGGCTCTCCGTGCGCTGGAACACGGGGATGTGAGTGCCAGGCATGTCCATCGGGGCCCTGATGCCAGCTGTGGGAGAACCTGCTGCAGCCCCAATAATGCAGTGGGCACTCCCTCCTTAACTTGTCCTCTCTCTTAATGTTCCTTCAGGGATGCCCCTTAAAATGAGCACATCTTTGCTGTGGAGCACAAGAGATGACATTTCGGATGTGTGAACTGCTATGAAACGAATGATGATGTTAAGTCTACCAAAGTAAATAAGATTTCCTGTCCTTATTAAATCCTTAGTTTACATAAGAGCATGACTGTCTTAATACTTTCAGGCTGAGAGCATTGGGGGGAGTTCAGCCTGGAGAAGAGAAAGCTCTGGAGAGATCTCAGAGCCCCTTCCAGTCCCTCAGGGGGCTCCAGGAAAGCTGGGGAGGGACTCTGGATGAGGGAGGGGAGCCCTAGGAGGAGGGGGAAGGGTTTGACCCTGAAAGAGGGGAGATGGAGCTGAGCTGTGGGGAAGAACTTGTTTGGTGTGAGGGTGGTGAGAGCCTGGCCCAGGTTGTCTCGAGGAGCTGTGGCTGCCCCATCCCTGGAGGGGTTCAAGGGCAGGTTGGAGGGGGCTTGGAGCAGCCTGGTGTGGTGGGAGGTGTCCCTGCCCAGGGCAGGGGGTGGCACTGGGGGGGCTTTAGGATCCCTTCCAACCTGAATCATCCTGTGATTATATAATAAACAATACAGCAAATTCAGGAAACATAACTGCCAGGTGCAGGACCTCTGACAGTTTAACTATTTCCATTTCTACAAACATGAAGAAGTGATCTGTAATGAGCTCCTTATGGCAACTGCACAGTTAACTCTGGGATTTAGCGTATATTCTCTCTTGCCTCTGTTTTGGGGAAAGGTCTCATTAGACATCTGGCAAAGAAATGGAATTTCAGATGTTCCTAAACTAGATGAAATGGTAACATGAAAGGAAACAGACTGCAGTGGGAAGCACTTATTATGGTGCATCTATATATAACTAACCCCAGCCTCTTCTTGATCAGTTTGTTATTCCTGTGCTTTCATCATGCAAAAAGGCCAAAGAGCAGGGTTCCTGAGGTACAGAAATGTTAGGAGATGCTTGTCATCAGCAGTACTTCTTACTTGCTTAAAAATATTTACATTTTTAAAAAACTCTGTTAACAACCTCCCCTTTTTTTCCCCCTCAAACTACAGGCAGATCTTTCATGCCCCGAGTGAGCTGCTCACTGCAGTGACTGCTCAGGCCCTGGGTTTTCTCCAGCGGGAGCTGCTCATTGGATGCATTCACTGCCCGGGCACCGACTGCTGGTCCCACTTCCTCAGCTGTCCTTGGACAGAAGGTTCAGTGATTTGAGGGCAAATACTCAGTTATCATTACAAAATCCAATGTGTGTCCTGGGCATTTTTCTGTGTGGATACATATAGATCTGCTATTTCTGCCCTTCTGTGTTGTTACTGACTTCTCCAGTCATTGCTCAGGCTGTTTCTGCTCTTTGTCAGCTGTTAAAAATACTCTCTTATCTTCTTTAACTTTGATAGCCATAAAGTGTTGTCCTAGAGTCACTTTTCTCCCTTACTGATTTTATACAATTCCTACCATTCTCTATCCAACTAATTACTACCAGCTCCTTCCACATATTTACTAATTATTTTTACAGCAGCCATATTTGTATCCATTTAAGTCTCCCTCCCTCCCTCCCATTTTTTCACACTTTAATTAAATGCTCCTTATTGGCTGCCAGCAATCGGTCTCACTTCTTCAACCCTGTCACTTCAGTTTTTATTGTAAATGCTTGTTTTAGTGTTTGTACCACTGGCAGGGGCTTGATTCTGGTTTTGTGTGGCAGGATCAGTTCCAGAGCTGCTTTCTCAGGTTCTGTCAGCTGGAGTCCCCAAGCACGAGCAGAAGCAGCTGTTTTTCATGGCCACATCGCTGAGGTGTCGTGGTGCGCCACGTGTAGCCGTGTCTGCAGTGGTGTCTGAAGCCAAGGGCCGGGGCTCGGGGCTGCAGCAGTGCCAGTGGTGCTGCTGGTGGTGCCAGGGTGGTGTCACAGTGCTGGGGGGATGCCGGTGGTGCCAGGGTGGTGTCACAGTGCTGGGGGGATGCTGGGCTGCGGGCAGACACCCCCCTCTTACCTCTCTCGGGTTGCAGCAGCTGCTTATGGCCTGTCCCCCCAGCCCTGTGTAGGCAGCAGCCTGTCCTGGGACTCGGTGCCCCCCTTGACGAGTAAAAACCCCACTCGTCTCCAGGACAGCCTGGCAGTAGAAACCTTCCATTCATCTTTCAGCTCTGCCGTGAGAAGGTCCCAGCAAACCTGCCCTGCCTGTCCCACCATCACCCACAGGGATGGACTATTTCAGCTGAAAAGAGCAGCAAGCTTTTAACGATACATCTTCAGCAGCTGTAGGAGTTGACACACAGGGCGTGCACGGGAGGAGGATGGAAATCACTGGGAATTTTTATCTCTAAGCTGAAGGACAGGGAACTGCTGGAGACAGTCCAGCAGAGGCTATGAGGAGGATGAGGGGCTGGAGTATCTCTCTGCTGAGGAAAGGCTGAGGGACCTGCTGATGCTTATCAATATCTAAAGGGCGGGGGGCAAGAGGATGGGGCCAGACTCTTCTCAGTGGTGCCTGGTGACAGGACAAGGGGCAACGGGCACAAGCTGGAACATGCAAATTTCCATCTCAACATGAGAAGGACCTTCTTTCCTGTGAGGGTGGCAGAGCCCTGGAACAGGCTCCCCAGAGACGTGGTGGAGCCTCCACCTCTGGAGACATTCAAACCTACGCGGACACATTCCTGTGCGACCTGCTCTGGGTGGACCTGCTCTGGGAGGGGGTTGTACTGGGGGGTCTCTAGAGGTCCCTTCCAAACCCTGCCCCCCTGGGATTCTGTGAAACTATAAACTTAACCCATTCAACACGAGTAACATTCATTTTCTAGAATACATGTGCCTCCTGGACTTGTTCCATAAAAGAAAAGAACTAACATTTGTCTGTTGTTGATACCTTCAGGCAGAGAGCTGCACTTGTGACAGGGGGCTGAGAAAGGTGACAAACAACAGTAAGCAGTCTTGAAAGATGCAGCACACCTTCTGTGTTTGCTGAAGCCATGTAAGGCTCATGATGCCCTCCTTCACTGGCCCGTGTAACTTACGGAAGGATTATGCCAAACTTAATTCAGATGGTAAATCAAACTAAGAAACTACAAATAAGGATCATCAAAAGCAGGCAGAAACAGAAAATTCTTGAAATAAGAATACAAATTGTTGGGCTGATTGTGGTGAAAAACCTTACATGACATTGAACATGGCACTAAGGCACTAATATTTTACCCTGTGAGTCACAGGAAAACAGAAAGAAAGAAAAGAAGGAAAAAAAAAAAGGTCTGCTCAGCAATTGTCTGTTTTTCAATGAGTGTTCTCTTTCCCAGGCAGTCTCATTTTGATTTAGGGTTCAAAAAACAAATCAATAAACCTGCCAAGGAGAGATAGTAACTTTTCCTCCATATCTTTAAATTAGATGGGCGAGATGGCTTTATGCATTGGCCTCCACTGATTGCAGCAGTGCTGCCAAGTCACCAACATTCAATCAGGGCGGCCCCTGGTGCAGCGTTAGCTCCTTCCTGCAGCCGCAGGCGCTGGCAGAGACGCACACCCAGCCCGAGGCACCCTCAGCCCCGGGTGGTGGCTGGGACTTACATATCCGAAGTGTCCTTTGCGGGAGCAGTTGTAGCAGTACGCCGAGGCCGAGCGCTCCGGGTGAGGACTGCCCGCCTTGATGGGCCCTGGCTTCGTCTGAAAGATGGAAACGGGCAGGAATTAGGTCTGGCAGTATTCCGAATGTGGAATTAAAAATAAATTAAAATTACATAAGTATAATTTTATTACGCTTAAATCAATACATCCCTGCTTGCTGTTGGAATATTAAGTTTGAAAAAGAAGCCAGTGGCTCATATTACTGCAATTTTGCAGAGCAAGGTTCGTCCTAAGCATCACAAATGAGGTGGGAAGAAGCATCCCCAGCATCTCTTCCACCTGGCCGTGTTATTCCAGCTCTGAATACAAGAAAATAGGCTGCTGATTTATCTCTCTCCCCTCCTCCTCCTCTCCCAGCCCCCTCTTGCAGATGCCCCACCATCCCCTGGGACGGAGAGGGCCATCAGATATTGCATCCACCAGCTGGAGGCACATTTGTGTGCTGCTGAGAGCAATATGGCAAAGATGCACCAGGGATGCGGGTCCTTCACCTGCTGCGTCCCACGGCCCTGCGCGGAGCAGGAGAAGCGGCCGGGGACCAGCCCTGCTCCCGGCGGGCAGACACGGCGCCACGGCCGGAGCCGCTCTCGGGGCTTACATGGGGCAAAGGAGGATCCAGCACCCTCCAGAGTTCAGGGGAACTGGCAGCTCGTTTTCTTGTCCCCACTTAGCACCACTGATGGAACAGGGGAATATATAATCTATTCCTTTATGTTTCGCCCTGGAGAAGGGGCTTCCAGGGACCCCCAGCCTGGCAAGAGCCGGCACGAGTACAAATGAGTTGTACATAAATTCTGTCTAAAAATCAGCAGGGTGGAAGAGCAACCTCACTGCCTTCGGCCCTGCCTGCATCCCCTCCTCTCCGGCGCCAAAGGGGTGGCCCAGGTGTCAAAGAAATTAGTACGACTTGGTAAAGTTCATTACAGGAATTGCTTTCTTCTTTAGATCTGTAGCACCACGCTCTGCTGTGAGAGATGCTGTGTTCTCCTGCACAGCCTCCAAAGAGTGACAGCGCTGCTTGTAAAATGGGCAGAAACAACAGAAATCTTCCAATGCCCTTTTTTTATGAATCTGATCACACTTGCAGGGTCACCTTATTTTGAACCTCTTCAGTCTCGGTTTAAATGTGTGTTTCAGATTCATGTTCCTCAGCTCATATTCACTCACCAGAAGGAGGCTAAAGGAGGACTCAGAAGAGTGACACATCAAACAGTGATTTGTGACTAAAGGCGGGGAAACAGGGAAAGGAGAAGAAACACCACCTATGAAGTAATTTTTTATATTTCTCACCCATGTCTTACAGCGAGAGCTCTCCAGCTAACAGCAGTGTATAAGTGACTTACTAAGCCGGCTTAGTTTTTCAGGTGTTCTTTTATCATAAATACATAGACCAGGCAAGGGAAAAAAAAAAAACCCAAATGCAAACATTTATATAGTGCCCTTGAGGTAAAATCTGTCAGTTTAATTTACTGGATCAATCACCTGTATTCTACTTAGTTTTCAGCACGAGAAGTGACCTCAGAAATCACCTCCGCTTTGGTCAGGGCACTAATCCCTACGAATGGTACCTTTCTCTGCCTTCCCACCATGTAGAATGTTACTCAAATCTATTTTCCAAGCTGGTGCCCACTGAAGCCCACACCGGTGGAGGAACCCCAGAGGTTCCTCCGGTCGGTCCCTGTCTGCTGGAGAGTTCTGTGACCCCAACACCAGCACAGGACAGATGGCTCCAAACACAAACCCAATGACACCAGCTTGGCCTCAAAGTGAGCCATAACATCCCTCTGAAAATGGTGTGATTGTACTATTTGGTCTTTGCAAGGTGCAGTGTAACTACAACAGACCCTTACAAAAAACATGTATTATTCCAGAGGCACGGTCCTTTACAGTCCAAGATGCCTGCTGGGACACCCGCTGAAGAGCTGGACACCTTCGTCTGTTGAATGGTTGTCCTCCAACATAAATAACGATGATCTTGGTCATCGTTTGTGTTCTTACAGTGAAACTCCAGCAAAATTTGCACCGAGTTCAGAACACTATTACTTTTTACAAAAAAAAGGAGAAGTAAGCTAGAGTGCTGTTTTAGGTTGGGATTCTGAAAATAAATGCCAGCTGTGTGGATGTTGACAAGAAATGGAGCACGCTCAGCACTGTTTCCAGCACTGTCCCCCCAACACTGTCCCCGGCACCATCCCCAACACTGTCCCATCCCTGTCCCTGTCCTTATCCCTGTCCCTGTCCCCCTGCTGAGAGGTTTGGCCTCACCAGGGACAACCGCCCCAAACCTGGGCATCAACAGACAAGGGGGGCCTCCCCCGGTGCAGGAGTCCCTCGGGCTCTCCCCTTCATCAGGAACGCTCACCCTGGGACCCCAACTGCCCCTGACCCTCCCCAGCAGCCTCCCTCCCCCCCCCAGATCGCCTTTTGTTTAGCCAATAGAAAAGGTCACATTTAAGGAAAGAAATTAAACTGAATACTTGCAGGTCAGATTACAACTCTACATAACTTTACTCCTTCCCAAAGCCAAACAAAAAGGAAACCTGCGTGTTATAAACCCTCTGTTTTCTTATTATTTAAGGCTTAAAAAAGCACCTAAGGACTCCAGCCATATGGGTACAAAATAAACTATTCATGAACGTAGCTTCTTTATGTTATAGTTTTTTTGTTACAAACATTTAAATAATCTATATTTGTAGGGTGATATCTTGGAGATTACTTCACTATCAATATATAGAAGTAATAACCTGGTAGATAGCATTACCTATGAAAGGTCCATCCCATCTGCTATTCTTGCTGAAAGCTTTTCATGCACCAGTAAACTCAGTAAATATCAGAAGATAAAGCATAAGCCTACCACGCCATGGATTTACTCCTAATGTCTCCTCAAAGTGCAGCCTGATGCAACGATTACAAATGATTTTTCTTCTAATGTCATTTTACATAACCCTTTTTTCTGCATGAGTAGTTAGTGCGGAATGAATGAATGAATGCCATTAAAACAGTTAATCATTATCTGGGACACTGGCCTTCCTCCCTTCTCAACTAGGAATCTCCATGACAAAGGCCAAGAGATCAAAATGCCAGGGCTGCCTCGCTGGCCTATTTCTGACAGTAATTTTTTATGCAAATGGCCCTGCTGGGCAGCTCCCTCTGTGACCTTGAGCTCCCCTTATCTGCACCGACTTTGATCCAATGAGGGCTGGCTTTTGTGCAGCTCATTACTACTTAGGATCTGCAATCTGGCTAAATCTCACTAATTAAGGAAAATCTTCTGACCTACGCTTCTGTGTATTTCTCTGCTCCTCTGTGTTACGCGACGCAGGGACCTCGGTGGTGCGGAGGACCAGAGCCCAGACCCTGTGGTGCCAACCAACCTGCCCATGTTGGTCAACGTGTCTCACAGCTCTGCCCTGCATGCCCCGTGGCACACGCGGGGGTTCCACCCGTGTGATGGCACACCCCCCCTCACCCACAGCCCGACCGGGCACAGCCATCTCTCCTGACTCACAAAGACACAACGAACCTGAACTGATGAAGTACCTGTCAGAAGAAAAGCTTCCCACCCTACCTCATGTGCCACTGAAACTACCTAAACTAAATAAAACTCAGAAGTTCCTCATGCTGTCCAGAGTCTCGTGATCAGATGAAACAAAGTTGAACATGGTGGAGATGCCATCCATCGGCCCACCAGTCTCCACTGGCCACCGCGCAGCCTCTGCCTAAAGCTCACACTGAGTTCTGGTTTTTGGATACCTCCAACACCAGTTTGGGCAACTCCATTTTAGCCTGCAAGGGAATGATTTTGTCAGCCCTTCGCTGAGGCATCCCAGGCCTGGCTGGCGATGACTACAGACAGCACCTCCTGATCACCCAGCACCACTCTGGCATGCCGAGAAGAGACAGTTACTTCTTTTCATCCCTTATATCAATTGCTGTGTTCCTATTTATCTCATAACTTTTAGGGTTATTTCTTGCTGCAGTCTGATGATGTGCAATTAAAGGGTGGACTATGGAAAGAAGCGCGGGGGAGGACACCGACACAAGCCCAAGGGCAGACCTGGGGGCCTCCTTCCAAGAAGGTGCCCACCACAACCAGTGCTCGAGTTCCGCAGGACGCGTGGCCCGGTGCTGCGCAACTCACTAAGACAAACCAGACAGAAGGACGGGAGTAAAACTCATTAGCAGCGATGTTTCACCAATTTCTTGAGCTACTGAAAGATGATCATCAAGTGAATCATTAGGCACTGCAGGTTGTAGACTGGAGCTGGACAGGGAAAGGGTCAAACAGCTCTATCACTGAAAAATATACATTTATTTTCCCTTTACAAATTACCATAATCTACTTGTATAGCAGATGAAACAACGGCAGGTTAGCATCACTCCCTTATATTCAAAATTGCCAATATAAGATATCATGTAATATCGTAATTATACTGAGGGTTTTTGTTGTTGTTATTTTCTTTAACCATGTCATGCACCCAGTAGACTTGCATTCCATTGGGTAATTCCTTAATTAGGCAGATTTTTGAAACAAGAATTATGTACACAACAGACCGGAACGTCTCCTTTGGAGTCTTCCTAGTCTATCAGGTGATTGCATCATTAAGCCACACATGCTACGTAGTAAAAATCCTTATGAAAATTCATGACAGAAACATACTAAGCTTGATGCATGCTAATAAGTGAGAAACATATAAATCCCGTATTTTAACTTTTAAACCCTCCAAACAATTATAAATAGAATAATTCTCGACCAAATCTTATTTCTTAATTTTTTCAGCTATCTAAAAAAACTTGCTCTTCCAACAGGATCTGTGGAGGTCGCATCTGAGTATCTTTCCACAAATTGCACCTCGTAATTGAGTTTACTAAATGTGCTTATAACATTCCTTCCACCCTTTTGGGTATCCACAAAACACAGAGAAATAACCAAGAAAAATGGGAACTAGCTAAACTTTTAGTTTTTTTTTTTTTTTTTTAAGTGCATGATACACTGTAAATTACAAATCAATGGACAAAAATTTATTTTTTGACTGTGCAGACTGAAAAACCAAAGCCTTTCCCAGAAGAAGGAATTTAACTTGCTTGGTCTGCAGTACAAGCGCTGTGAAGTGGTCGTTTTATACAGAAATAAGACATTCATATAATGCATTTTAAATAGATGCAAATAGCATCTACAATCGACTGTGAAAACGTTAAAGGAAGAGACAAAAAGTACAATATTATGTATTTAAAAGAAATGAATGTAATCTTTTGATACTCTTACAAGCAGAGAAAATATACTAAAATATTAATTCAAAAAGTCTTTTCTGAAAAATGGACAAAAAATATCTCAAGTTCATAGAGAAAATGAATATATGCAAGATAGTAAGGATACAATACAATCCCTGAATGCCTCAAAATCTTCATGGTTTAAAAGGCATCCCAATTTTCTCCAAAGGTGGTGGCATCTATCCAGTCGTCCATGGCTAATTTTACACGGAATGCAAAACGTTATTTAAATAGGACGGTGCATTAAACTTCAACTATTTCTGATGTAGCTCTCAAACTACAAACCTATCTTTCTTCTATTTTAATTTTAAAGTAAGTTAGCAAACACTTCCTTCTTAATCCCCAGAGACTATCTATAGAGTGACACAAACGCACAAATTTATGACAGTAACATAAATGCTCCTCTGAAGTAATGTGCAACATTAAGTGAAATCGTTTCCTGGAAAGATATTATAGGTATCTATATTTTATTTGCCATCTTAAACATATCTGGGTCTTTATGACCTTATTTTTAAAATGTATTTCCTTTTTACATTTCCTGGTGCAAATGGACTGCATAAATAAGCAATGTGCTATGAGGCTTCAGACTAGCCGATAAACCCTTTCAATTTTCATGCCAGCTTCTTCTTTTGTAATTCAAATCTGGCTGAAAACTGGCAGCTCTGAAAACTGAAACAAGCACTGCCACAAATACCTTGTAATGCTATCGACCTTGTCTGCCCATGCAGTGAGAAAGGGGGATGCATATGTGTCTGCAGTCATCCAGATAACACAACTCATTTTTTTGGGGGGATAACAGAAGCCAGCCCCGGACTGTGCACCAAAAGCAGTCATTACCAGGCAAGCTGGAGAATAAGTCTCTTCAAAATACACAGCGCATTTAAAAACCATATACAGGGCTCAGCCACTGCTTTCATTACCAATTTTAATTTAGCTCCTTCAGTTTGCCAGCCAGATAAACTCTTTAGTGCTGTTTTTTAATCTATTTGCCACATTTTATGTTTAAGATTATAGTAATATGGGACAGGAGAAGGAATCACTTTTAGAGGAAATAAAGAAATAGATCCGCTTATCAGCGCCCATCAGAAAGTTCATTAATCAGCCAGGCTTTGTGCCCCCTAAATTGAAAGGTTAAATAATCCTCTCAGGAATATTTCTCGGCACCACCGCCAATTGTCCGGAGAGAAGCTGCCATTCACAGCGCTCTGGATCGGTGACAGGGTATTTTACCACCGCTTGGACCCCAAACAATGATGGACAAATGGCCTGGCTGACAAAGAAACCTTTTAGTACAAGGATGGAGAAAGGACCACAAGCTTTGAAGTGGGGTGGGGGAGGTGGGCGCGGGAAAGGGCAGGGGGGAGGAGGAGGAGGAGGAGGAGGAGACTCGTGCAGGGGGACACGTATATTGTATGTGCGTGTTTATCGGGGACGCGGCGCCGGCGCCCCGCGAGCGTGTGCGCACGGACACATGGACCCACACATCGGCCCAGCACACGCATCGCGGGGCGGTAAAACCGGGGGACGGACACAGCCAAAGCACGGTTATATTTATTAGGCAATACACCGGGGAGCGCGACAAACCCCAAGGTTTTAATTTTTACTGTCATTCTAGATGATTTACAGCTTCCTCCCTCTCTCTTTAACCTTTATGTCGTCTACTAATCACCTTTCACCATCAGATGCAGAAAGAGGAAGTACCATGTTTGAAACAACTTTCTTAGGGGAGCATTTTAATGGATACTTACTTTGAGATGATTTCTGCTCACAGCCAAAATTGAGGTAAACAGACAAAATACAGTGCTGCTGGAGGATGGGAGATGCCAAAGGAGGGGTGCATCAGCTCGCTAGAAGTGAGTTTTTGCTGGGGTACATTCTAAATAAATAATAATTCAAGATTTTTTCTTTAAACTTCCAGCAGCTAGGCTGCAATCCTTTAGTGATGGACAATTCGACAGAAACATTTTCCTTACATTACCAAGACATTAATCATACATGCTAATGTTTATCAATTTCCTCAGGTTTTTTTTCATGTATTCTTCACTGCAGAGCATGATATATATTCAGTAATGCCATAATTATTTCTACCTAGCTTTATAACTAGTGACATTGATCCAGAATATGTCCTTGAAGAAACGCCCGACAGCCCATTATATAATTATATATATTTATATATGCAACCATTAACAAACAAAAGCTTTTCCATGTCCTTCTTGCACACCTATTTCTTTAAATAAGTCTCAATTCCATGAAGTTTTTATTTTAATATGACTCGGGACTTTCTGAATAGTATACAGCATCTAGAAACGGATCCAAAGATTCCGATTCTCCTCCCTCACATCCCATCAATATGCCGCTGAGCAAAACTGTTTTCTCCAAACCAAGTTTTGAGTGTCTCAGTGCCATTATCTTCCCTCCGTTTCCCCCCTCAGACCATCATCAGAAAAGCAGAATTAATTTAACCAGGGTCTCATCTGCCATCAAAATAAATCAGACAGAAAGTGGATATCACGTGCAAATCCAGTGCCATTAATTTTAAAGCAGCAGATATTTCAGGGTTATTATAGCCCACAGAAACCCCTCGGTGCTGTGGACAGTTGGGCACAGGTGCCCACCGCCACGTATGTTAAGTGCCGAGGGAAGTTACACCTTACAAACAGAATTAACTGCATAGTAAAAAAATAACGTGAGATTACTTTCCATTAGCTATGAGATGAATAGTTACTAAAAGCAGAGAAACTGTAAGTTCAAGGGGAGAAAAAAAAAAAAAAGGAAAGAAAAGACAAACAGCTTTTGGACTCGATGCTGCCTCTGAGCAGCCTTCAACCCAGGCAGCGACCATCCGTGTAGGGCACATCGACCACGCTCTCTGCTCTAGAAATACCACCTCTTCCTGGAAACGCTGTGCCTCCTGTCCCCGGAGCCAAAGCCCTGCCCAGCATCACCCGGCACCCCCCGGAAACCGTGGGACCAGCCGCGGGCACCCTCAGACCAGGGGGAGTACAGCACCGGACAGGACCCCCAGGGCCACGGCAGGACCAGCCGCGGGCACCCTCAGACCAGGGGGAGGACAGCACCGGACAGGACCAGCCACGGGCATGGCAGGGCCAGCCGTGGGCACCCTCGGCCTGGGCGACAGTACGGCACTGCCTGCGCCACAGCAGGGACCAGCCATGGGCCCCCTTGGAAGAGGCCTGGTGTGGGTGAGGGTACAACACCCAACGAACTGCCGCAGAAGGTTGTCACCTCCCGAGGGTGGTGCAGCCCGGGCAGAGCAGTCAGGGCCTGTGCTGGTGCTGCCGAGCGCGGTGGAGGAGCGGCTGTGCCTGTCGCAGCCGAACCCTTGGCCGTGTGTGTCCAACGCTACTTTAATCCAGAATTAACATTCATGACCAAGTTAAGGCTGAAGGCCTGACTTCACCCCTCTGAAGCCACAAATTCCAAGGGATGGCTTCTTCCCCGGCCATAGGTGGGTACTACAGCATATATACATACCTCACGTCAAGAGACTCCCCGGTGCCGGGGTACAGCTGCACCCCCGTACGGCAGGAGGCTACACACCACCCACCGCTTTACACCAGGCTTTGCTTCCCTCTAATTCCCTTTATGCCTGGTTTTTCAAAATTTGAAATCAAAGTCAGGCTAATACTGCCAGTGGGACAGTAACTTTTCTATGCACATGACAGGAGCTAACAAGATGTGTTACTATCGACATGACAGACCCTCTCAGAATTAAACCAGTGAGTACTTTTAGGGAATCCTAATCCGCAGATTATTAATGTGACGGAGCACATCCTGAGGACGTTACAGTCCAACCTGCCCCGGCGCGGGGGTCACCGGCGGGAGCGAGGGGTGCGGGCAGTGAGGCCGGGGTCCCGGGTACAAATACCTGTACCTTGTACACCCAAAGCACCAGTACCGTAGAACACAACGGCTTCAGGACCAGGAACCCGACCATTCGGGGAGTGGACACAAGCAAATGCGGCTCCTTTTTAGGATGTTTGTGCCAACTGCTCGTGGAGATTTACGCTCTACTGACACTTTACATTTTTTCCACTTTGCAATACAAAAATGCACCAAAATACCTTTTACATCACCCACACCCAAGTGTAACTTACATTATGTTTTGACGTGTCTGCTAAATCACAGACAATTTTTTGTTTTCCACGGAATTTTGAAACCAACTCTAAGTTCTAACAAAATGGAGAAAAAACATCGGCACATCAAGTTCAGGGGAATAATTTTCACAAATATACTGTGAAAAATTATTCAGAAGAATAATTTTCAGGAATAATCTTCAGGAAGTTTCAGGGAACTTTAATGCAACTGTTCACACACAGAATTTACTGCAGAAAAAGGGCACAGAAATATTTACATTTTTTTTTTCTCAAATAAACTCCTGCTTTTAAAATGTATGGGAAATCTCATTCTAGATCGAAAATTCTATTTTCCTTATTTGGATGGCTAACATTTAAAATAGTAAAAATTATTTAAATAATTGCATAGTCTCACTTTTTCACACTTAAAAGGACAGGGAAGTGAAAACTTTTACCAAATCTGAAAGCACCAAAGAAAAGATCATCTCAGTCCTTTGGCTTGAGAGCAGAGCAGTTACGCATACGACAGTGAGACGTTTGAGCAGTGACTTTTACCATGATTATCCCGTTTTCTGTTTAATTAACCACTTACCCAATAGCGTTGGTGTAGCACAACAATGGGTGTGAGGGCAGATTTGGCGTGTGCGGGGCAGAGGGGAGTGCACAGGGCTATTTTTGGGGCGAGAACAGGGGATTCCTGCCCGGGGGTCTGCGTGGGTGGGGGCAGCTCTCCCCGCAGGACGCTGGCACAGCACTGGGGAGGTGTCACACACCCCACAGCCGCCTTCCCGGGCACCCAGGGGCCAGCCAACCGCAGATTTAAACATTTGAAATACTAAAATATATTAATTTCCACCCCCGCTCTTCTCTCGTCTTCCCATTTAAAGGCAGGGTCAAAGGGTTTCGCTTTATCAGAAAACAGAGTTCCTTAAGTAATAGTAATGGGCGTACTGAAATCAGGCGTCCTCTGAAGGATGCTGCTTCTCAAAGACACACGCTTCGAGGGTGTTATTTGGAGCCCCAAAATCAGAGTGATGGAGAGTCAGCCAAGCTTTCTGTTTGCCCCCAGTCCCAGACTGCTTCCAGAAATGTAGTCCCCAGCCCCCCGATTTCCTGCTTCCAGAAATACATCAAAACACAATTTCTGGCCGAGGAGTAATCAGTCTTTTGCCCCCAGTTCAAAAGCACAGAGTATGTGATTTTCTGGGGAGGCGGGTGATGCCTGGGAGAGCGGGGATGGTCCCTGCCACGCTCACAGCAGGAGGGGAGCAGCAGCCCACGGGGGTCACGGAGCCACCCAAATCCTCCCCTCGGGGGGTGCGGACTCTGTGGGTTTCGGGTCCATGCTGGTGGAGGCAGGACAACGACCACGGCCGGGCTGTGGGACAGGCACCGACGGGGACCCGTCCTGCAGCGGAGGCACCGGACACCCTCCCCCTGCCCCCGACGGGCAGCGCGAGCGCAGGGACCTTCTGGCTCTCACAGATAAACTGCTCTCAACTTTCTGCTTCAACTCTGCCGACACACAAAAACCCCTCATTATTCGGTACTCACAACTGGCACGGGGGATTAGTTAAAACCCAACATTTTCATGAAAAGGAAAGCTCTACACAGAGTTTAGAGTAAATAGTTTACAACTATTTTTTTCTGTGTTATATACATATGAAGTTATTGTGGCTATGTCTTTTTCCTGTAATATTTTAAATACAGTTTTAAAGTATAAATTGGGGAAGAACCCTGTCTGCCATGCTTTCGTACCGAAAGTGATAGCATGTGCTTTGTACTCACACTTATTTCAGGACCTGAAATTCTGCTTTCTGTAAAAAAAAAAATAGCAGAAAGAGTACCGTCTTTTGTGAAATTCGATCTCTTTGCAACAGAAACAAATCTTGGGTTTAGGTATCTGACTGCCTCAAAAATACCTGAAACTTGAAATAATGTGGGACACATTATAATTATTAGGGGAAATGAACAGACAGTGAAATAGAGCCCAGGAGATGCTCTGGGCGCCCGTGCGCCCAGCAGGCCGGCGGTGCGGGGAGGCATTCCCCAGGCACCGCTGCCACGGAGCAGCACCTCCAAAGCAGTGGGACTCGGGGCTGAGCAACGCCAACAGACAATGTAAAGGCAAAATATCTGCCAGGTGTGGTCCAGGACCAGCCCTACCTCCTCCCCTGGCTGAAGAGGCCAGCGTGCGTTTCCAGAGAACGGGGAATCTGGAGCCCAGGCCCCCAAAGGCACCGCTCCCAGCATGGGGACAGGGTCACGCTCCAGGTGCTGGTGCTTCCCCACCCTCCGCGGAGGCAGACCCATCCTCTCCCTAAATTCACATCCCTGGGAATTTTGGGGTTGCCTCCCCTAAGAAATATCCCACCAAATATCCCACGACTGCTGTGCTGACACACAAGGGCCTGCGCTGTGACTGCAGAACAGGCAAAACCACACCATCTATTGCACAAACAAAGTGTTATTTTTACTAGAGTTAATAAAATCAAGCTTAAAGCACCCGGAGAGAGACTGTCCAAGTGGTGACACACTGAACAGGGACCCGACGATGTGGTGGTGGCAGCCGTCCACCGAGCCACGTCCAGCCCCTTCCCTGCACGGGGATGCCGGGCTCCATCTCCCCCCGAAAACACCTCCATCCCCGTGCCTCACCACACAATCCCCCTGACCTGCTCTGCAGAACAAATGCTCTTGCCCTCAACCTTAAATATTTTTTTTCTGCTGGACTCATACTTTAAATTTTCTCTCTCTGAAAGTCACATTTCCAAGGACACAAACTGACTTTAAGCAAGACTGCTTATGTTTTCATTTCAGAAAAAAAGTGGCAGACCAAAAGGAATTTTAATAATGCGCACAAAGAAATCCGAGCGCAAAATTTAAACACAAAAGGCGCATTGTCCCTTCATGTCTTTTACGCACAGAGGCCAAAACCAGCCAATTCCTGGTTCACCTTCTTTTATGTAAGTGGATTAAAAGTAAGATTAACAAACTGTCAAAAAGCATGTTAAATGATAGCTCCTACTAGTTAAAAATTCTGACGGTTCTAAAACTCTGTTGGTGGCCATCTTGGCCAAGGAACTTTAATATAAATGAGAGTGGTGAAGGCAGGGGATGGGGGAAGGAGTCCCGAGCAGTAGCTGGGGGAAGAGGTTATTAAAAATGAGCAGTCTTTACAGAAAGAAAACACCGAACTGGAGCAGGATTTCTGTTCTCACGTGTGCATCTGTACTGACAAACACGCTAAAAAAATAAACATTGTGCTCTCTCCCCTTTCCGGGGAGGGAATGTCACCCCTCGGTAGATGTTTGCTGAAGAATTGCAAGGCTAATTCCCATTTGGCTGTAGCACCCGGGCCGGCCGCGCTCGCGCTGCTCGGGCAGGGCAGGTGCCGCCGCAGGTACGGCGTTTGTCTGCAGCGCTGCCATGGGCACCGGCATGTGCGGTGCCACTGCCAGGGGGCTGGGTGGCTCCGGGGGGACAGGGACAGGGGGACGC
This sequence comes from Calidris pugnax, assembly GCF_001431845.1. Lineage (NCBI taxonomy): Eukaryota > Metazoa > Chordata > Aves > Charadriiformes > Scolopacidae > Calidris > Calidris pugnax. Next base: position 268,761 of record NW_015092476.1, read on the forward strand.
CGCTTTGTGCCCGGCGCAAAACACAGGTCACTCTGCCCTGGAAATAGATCTCCTCTTTATTCTGCGGCGATGTCGCCTGCTGGGTGGAAACGTGGCAGCTCACACAACGCCTGAGTTGTGTGAGCCCAGCTCCTCTGGCCACGGGACGGCGGAGGGACAGGAGCGGGTCCCTGGGCCAGCTCAGGTGCCAGGGGCAAAGGGTCCCTTCGACGCGTGGTGTCCCCACACAGGCCAGCCCCATCCTGCTGCACCCCCCGCTGCCGGCAGACCCCGTGTCCGAAGGTCCGAGCCCTGGGGAACACAGGGACCCTGCAGCCGCCCCCATCCCAGGGCCGTCCCGGCACCCGTCCCTGACACTGGACACGGACCCGGTGAAGTGGGAGCTGCCACCGGACACGCAGGGAGCCATCGGACAGCAGACCAAACTGGGGCAGATGAGACTGCATTTTTCTTAAAATATACTGCAAAACTGAACCCAATGAATCAAACTTACAATGTGCCTGAATCTCACAAGTTTTTCCACTCCCTTCCTTTCCGTAAATAGAGGGCTATACACCGGCCTCCACTTGAGGACAAATTATTCCATAAATGTCTCTACCTTTACAGCCGAAATCCAGAAAAAACGGAGGATGGGAATGAGAAAGAGCCAAGCATTCTGGGGATGCAAACACTCTGCCAAGAGCACCCCCAGTATCCTTGGGAGGCGGGAAAAGGGGGTGCGATGACACGTCCTTTGGAGCACAGACTGAATTTCCCTGGATTTTGTAGCATTTAGAAAGACCAAGTTGTAAACTAAGCTTCCTCATAATCCAGAACAAAGAGCTTTGCAAGGCCTTCAAATACCTCGTCTGGGAAAAAATTACATGTATTATTATTTACACTGCAGTGAGCGATGGTCAAAACTGTTTATCCTGGTTCTGCACATGAAGTCCTGGTGTTACTATTTGAATTGATAATAACACCTTTGATAAACGTAAGCGGGTATCAAAACCCACCTATTTATTGCAAATAGATACCTATATGAAGCAAAACCTAAAATATGTTTTGACAAATGTAATTTCCCTCTTCTGATACAGGAGAAATACATAGAGAACAGGCACAATGAAAATGATTTGTAGAAGTTTTAAATCACCATCTTAAAGAGGTTATTAAATATTATTTTAAACCTCAGTGGGAATTGGATTGTTCTGCTGACTTTGATTGGTTTTTTGCAGAATAATTTTAGTTAACAGAGTTGAAAGAACAAGTTTAAAGAAACTAACTTCATCCAGTTATAAAGCTTTGATTATCATAGAGCCTTTAAATTTAAGCTTCATTGAATACAATATGATAATCTTTTTTCTATCAAAAGGCAAATTAAAATATTCCGCTTATAATCCTTTTTGCCATTTCAACTGCTCGTGAGACCTCTTGCACTGGCAGTCTATTTTGGTTGGAATAAGACATTTCTGCCTATATAACAAATTATTTGTAATGTGCCAAAATTTGTCACCACAGCTAACGTAAACAAAAACCCACCACCATCCATAACAGCAGAATGGTTTTATTATTTAGTCATTGTTCTAGTCAATCCCCATTTCTGTGCAGGGGCTACCAGGAGTCAATAGATGGCAGTCCATCTCTTAGGAAAGAGCCAGATAATGAATAAAATCACCAAAGCTTCACAAAAGAGAAAGGTGGAAGGCTGTGTGGTTTTTCACAAGCATTCACAGTAATTAACTAAGAATGCTTTATAGAATGCAAAACATTTAGACAAACTTTGTCATGGCTGTCTCCAAGCAATGTCATAAAAACAGTCTTTTATTACAAACCCAAATGCCTTGTTTTATTTGTGCTCACATGTACCTGCATGTGTGACACTTGTGATCAATTTACCAAAATCAATTTAAATCCAGTGATTCTATCCACGGTGAAAGCACAGGAAAAACTCACCATGGCCTCAGTCTGTTTGCTAAAAATCAGACACAGAGACAACCAAAACAGTACTTATTTTAAACTTCTATTATTTTTCTTTTAACAGTTATCCTGTTGTACAGAAATATTTATTCCAACCTAGGAAAATTATAAACTAATTTCTGTACTTGAATACTACCATGCTGATATGAGAGTAAAAGATCCCAGCATTTTAGTTACTTTTCTACATATATATATAAAATATACATTAATCTAACAGAAGTTTTGATTCTTGCGGGAACACTATTTACTTTTGTTCTGCTTTGGGTGCAAAAGAGAATATTGAAATGGAACAATAAAAGCTGAGACTTGTACATTTAAACAATTTTGATAATGCAGTTTCTTGGGGTATAACTTATTAGAAATATCAAGCATGTCTTTTACCACACATTTTTTTAAATTGCAGGCTTAATCTGGCTACTAATGTCAAAGTATGTCTCCAAAAAATGGAGACATGCAAAGCATTTCCCACATATCAGAAATCTGGATTATTTGCAGATAATTTGCAGTTCACAGCAAAATGAAAAATTATTTATCAGTAGCCAGGGCCTGACTCAATGCCAATTTATCTGCGCGTGCCCACATTTGACTACATTTCAAAATGTCCCTAAAATGCACTAAGCATTTCCAAATGGTGCTTTTAATAATACATTTGTATTCATAACTATTACATTTTCTAACAAGAGCTTGTTTTGACAAACGTTGTCAGCTTTATACTAAGTAAAATGTAAATTCAGAACAGTTTCTACAAAATTCACAGATAAAATTTTCTACCTCAGACACCTCAAATTCTGCCCCAGTAACCACTGGGGCAGGCTTAAGCTCCCCCACACTTTTATACAAAAATAATTATTTTCTAAGTGTTGACTGCAACTCACTTTTAGAGGAATTTTCAATGGCAAGCAAGACTAAAATCAATTAAATCTTGTAAACCTCAGTAAAAAGTAGAACCCAACATATTACAACATCTTATATACCTATCTGGCTATTAGATTCTAAATATTGTAAACATTTCAGAAATTGTTCTTACATGCACCCTTAGGGATTATAATGAAAGATAGTATTTACCTTCTTGCTTCATGCAATTAAAAAAAAACAAACAAAAATGCTCACTGAATACACCTTTTGCTCAAAATGTTGTTTTTTTTTAAGTCTATACCAATTCTGTTTAAAATAAAAGCAAGTACTTAGAGAAGGTGGAGGATTTCCAAAACAGATCTTTGTTTTAAAATGATTATGCAGAAAAAACAGGCAAGATGTTTTAAGCAGTTTTCCCTCATCATTGAGTTTAGAACCAAAATCAGAAAAAAAGGCATTCCACTGTGATGAAGAGGTGGAGGCAACAAATTATAAAGCACATCCTATTTATTACTCAAAAGAAAAAGCCCACAGACCCATAGAGAAAAGTAGTGGACAAACTTTTCTACTGTGTTCTGAGCGGACAGCAGTGACTAATTATCTGAAGCAGCTAAATACATAGGAGGCTGATCTGGACAGCAATGACAGCAAAGATTCAGATTAACAGCAGAAACCCTAATCTTTGAAGGTGTTTTTATGTATAATAATTTTATAAATGAATATACTGAAGATTTGGGATACCAATCCATTGAAAATTCTCTTAAACAGTTAAATATTGTTCCAGGTATCAGTATTAGCCAAATCTGAACGCATTTTGTTTTATTTTTATCTCTATTTTACATATGAGGAAAAACCTTAAGTAATACACTGGTGCAGTTCACAAAGTTTTATTTTCTTGATTCAACGATTAAAGATCAACTAATGCAGGCCAAAGAAGCTATAGTTATAGCCTCACCAATTAGAAATTATCTGCAAAAGTTTGTAAGGTGTATTTCTCAAATTAACATCTACAGTCTAGCTGAGATTTATTTCACTTATTTAAAAAGAAAGCTTTGTCACACACAGTGATTAGTTACCAGCATCTGGGATATCTGAGATGGGATTATTGCTTCTGCTATGCATCTCAACTTAAAATTTAACCCTCTTTATATGTGTAAATGTAGTCACTGAGAGGAGAGAGTGCTTCAAGGCACTCGTTTAATGATTACAGTATTAAAACGAAATCATAAGTTCTAAAGATGTTTAAAAAATAGTGTTTCATTGCATTCTTCAGTTCAAAAACTCTTCAGATGTTTATTATCTTCTCACTGAAGATGCTTGTCTATATTTTATGGTCAGCAGTTCACAGAAGAGTAAATAGGTTGGGTGTAGAAGAAAATAAAAAAGGTGTTTCTACTTACTGTTAGGTGATACTGCCTCCATATTTCTGGGCAAGCCTGGAAAATAAAAATATTGATCAGCTAGGAGCATGAAACAAGGTGCTTTACAGCCTGTTGGTTTTGGCATAACACAGTATCCACCGGTGTCGGTCACAGGAAAATAAGAAGCTTAACTGAAAGGGTCTGCATTTCAGCTTCAAAAACCTGGCTAGACAGTTTAATTGAATTTTACACTGGTTTAACACACTCCCTGCCATTGTCAGAAAGCCAGTAACAGTTTTCTCTCACCCCTTCTTCTCTGAAGGTTAGAAGTTTGGGAGAGTAACGTCCTCTTAACTCTAATAAGAATTAATACTGAAAACCAAGCAGAAGTGAATTTAAATTCTAAATTTTCTGACATCTTAAATTTACATAACGTTTTGGAAATTAAGTCACAAAGTACCTTCCTTTCACGTAGGAAGAGAAATATTTTAGTATTTTTGTACATACCTCTGTCCTAATCAAAATATAATTGTTACATGTAATAATCCTCAGTAGCCTGATGTCAGATGAGTTGTAAACAAGAACCATAACAGATTGCTTTAATGTTTCTATTTTTACAATGGCTTGCTGAACTTTTTTAAATTTTATTTTTTAAAAATTTTTTTAAAAATTTTTTTAAAACTTGCCAGACTTGCACAAAAACTTCTAAATGCAGCCCATTGTAAAAAATTTTACAGAGCAGATTTTTGAATTCCAGCAGTAACACAATAGACCTGAGGAATACATAAAAGACAGAAAAGAGGAAAATGTGGATCTTCTTCTTTAAACAAAATCAGAATGTTTTCATGATCACTGAGACAGAGGTTACTCTCTCATGTGTTCTTAATATTTTTACAAAATTTACAACATTTCTGCCTTCTCCTATGATCCCCACACCATAAAGAGATGCAGAAATAGTGGCATTTTGTCTGTTAGCCATTTTAGTGTTTAAGAGAGCGTGCACACAGCTACTTCAATGGAGGTCTTTCACTTCTCTTTAAAACATTTACCCTTTTATTAAAATAGCTCCTTAATCATTTGAACAATTAGCAATTTGGTTTGCCAATCTCAATTTTCAGTATTTTAAGAAGAAATATTAGTTATTCTGTGGCTTCTATATAATATGCTGTAGCTCTAATTTCAAACATTGAAGCCTCATGACTACTTGCAAATGAGTACTATTAACATTTCTTTAGATTTCGAATAAATTTTTCACTCATGCCTAAATTCTTGCCTTCTTTTATTGTGACGAAGCACGTTAATTAAAAAAAAACCACCCAACAACCAATATTAGCAGCTGAATTTCTCAAAAAATAACCCAAGTTTCTGACGGTCACCCCATGGCATACACAGTATGTTTTCCCTGGATGTGATGGAAATTATATTATTTATTATTCATTCCGTCAGTAACACAATTTTCTGGAGAAAAATCTACAATCTGTTCTGTGTAATGGCTCGACATTTCTCCTCTTACTCAAATACGGCATGTAAATATTTGAGTTTTATATTAATATTTCTATAAAGGAAATGTGTGAAGTGCCTCACACATTTCTAACAGGAACAGACCACGATGCCTGACAGTTTGCGCGCGCCGGAGCTGTCTTCCAGCGCAGACAAAAGGATTTTCCTCCTTCGCTAACTTACAGGGGATTCAGAGGCGCGATATATAAACACTCTCTGGCGTATAAAAACACTGTTCCAGAGACCCTGCCTTCCCTCTCAAACCGGCAAAAGGCTTCAGCCGTACAGGAGACCTTTGCTGGCTTCGCGCAGGGGTAGCAGACAGTTATTTATACATTAGTTCTGGATAGTTTTCGATTACCACAGTGTCCCCAGACTAATATGGTTGAAAAATCGCAATCAATGAGTTGTCACATACTGGCAAAATGCCACTCTGTGATATGACCTTTACTCACACAGCAGCTATTTAATAATAATTAAAAAAAATTACTTTATTTTTGAATACTAGTTGAGTTGGGTTTTTTTTTTTTCGCTCTGGACACAAAGACATCCCTTGCAGCGAAAACCCATAACTCGGAGCAGGGACGGGCAGTTGGCAAAGCTCTTGCCACAACACGGGGAGGGGGACGGTCCCCACCCCTCAGCGCTGAGACCCGGTGGCAGGTTTTATCATCATTGTCTTTAAGGGTGTTTTAAGGCTGTGGGAAAAGTTAAGGGAGGTAGGAAGAAGGTGGTAAGGGGAAATTGGCCGAGCATATTTCTTCATTCAGATGGTGATTCAGTGCAATACTTTTGACCATCACAATGATCACTTACCAACTTTGGGAGTTGAATACAATAGTGGAAAACGGATGCCTGGCTAAACAACAGCTTTTTAGAAGCGATGCTTTTAACTAGGAGACCTATTACCTTGCATCAGCTTGGAGTTATTGTCTGTAACTTCTATCACGGAATGACAAAAAATATAATTAACAATTACTACTGAATACTGGCTTCTCAAATGAAGCAAAGAGGTTTGCCATGGAAGAGAGCATAACCAAATACAACAACCACCGAGCCTGTGATCTTTCGTATTTATTTAAAAGTACTTAACCATGAATGGCCCTCATTTAAAGAAAAGCCCTTGTGGTATACAAGTACGATGGCAGCCTGATGAACTACATTAAAATAAAATTGCATTTATTTCCTGCCCCAGTGGTCTGACCTTACCAGCATTTAGATGTACCAGCACAAAAGCTGCCAGCGCCCCTGCCCACGGGAAGCACCGGCGAGGAGGCTGCCCCACACCTCTTCTCACCGCTGCCCGCCTTTTGCTGCACACAACTGACGGACAATTAATTGTCCCAAATCTGTTTGGTTTTGTTTGTTTGTTTGTTTTCCCCCCAAATCTGCTGTTTTTTTGCTGTGGCTCACATTTGGTTAATTTGGAAGGCCGATTATCTGTACCCGAGCCCGCTCTGGCTGAGGCTGCCACACCAGATGAATCCAGGCTGGATCCTGCGCGTTTTGACCCGTATTGAATTTTATCAGGTGCTAATTATTGTTTTACCAGAACAACGGCTTAATATCCCTTGCAGCGAAAACCCATAACTCGGAGCAGGGACGGGCAGTTGGCAAAGCTCTTGCCACAACACGGGGAGGGGGACGGTCCCCACCCCTCAGCGCTGAGACCCGGTGGCAGGTTTTATCATCATTGTCTTTAAGGGTGTTTTAAGGCTGTGGGAAAAGTTAAGGGAGGTAGGAAGAAGGTGGTAAGGGGAAATTGGCCGAGCATATTTCTTCATTCAGATGGTGATTCAGTGCAATACTTTTGACCATCACAATGATCACTTACCAACTTTGGGAGTTGAATACAATAGTGGAAAACGGATGCCTGGCTAAACAACAGCTTTTTAGAAGCGATGCTTTTAACTAGGAGACCTATTACCTTGCATCAGCTTGGAGTTATTGTCTGTAACTTCTATCACGGAATGACAAAAAATATAATTAACAATTACTACTGAATACTGGCTTCTCAAATGAAGCAAAGAGGTTTGCCATGGAAGAGAGCATAACCAAATACAACAACCACCGAGCCTGTGATCTTTCGTATTTATTTAAAAGTACTTAACCATGAATGGCCCTCATTTAAAGAAAAGCCCTTGTGGTATACAAGTACGATGGCAGCCTGATGAACTACATTAAAATAAAATTGCATTTATTTCCTGCCCCAGTGGTCTGACCTTACCAGCATTTAGATGTACCAGCACAAAAGCTGCCAGCGCCCCTGCCCACGGGAAGCACCGGCGAGGAGGCTGCCCCACACCTCTTCTCACCGCTGCCCGCCTTTTGCTGCACACAACTGACGGACAATTAATTGTCCCAAATCTGTTTGGTTTTGTTTGTTTGTTTGTTTTCCCCCCAAATCTGCTGTTTTTTTGCTGTGGCTCACATTTGGTTAATTTGGAAGGCCGATTATCTGTACCCGAGCCCGCTCTGGCTGAGGCTGCCACACCAGATGAATCCAGGCTGGATCCTGCGCGTTTTGACCCGTATTGAATTTTATCAGGTGCTAATTATTGTTTTACCAGAACAACGGCTTAATGCATCTGTTGTTTAATTCCCACTTCCCTATTCTCAAACGTGAACATCAAAGAAAATAAAACACTCAATCTCCAACAGCCCCTGACAGCAGACCAGGACTCGAGTGCTCAATAGACAAGGCCCTTGCCACCAGTTCTCATATTTCCACAACAATGAGCAAACACAAAAACAGCACTAAGCGGCCTTTCCTCCTTTCCGCTCCCGTGGCCGGTGCCTGCCCTGCGCGGCGCGGGCCGCGGCGGCCCTGCTGGGAGCCGGCCGGGGCGAGGATTAGCCTCGCTAACATGCGGGCGCTCGCCCACGGCCAGCGGCAGCCCCGCTACTGTATTTGGCGTATGAATAACCAAAATGCACGCGCTGACAGGAGACCGGGACAGGCCTGCGGCTCCCCGGGAGAAAATGTAGCTGTGATGAGTGACAGGGCTTTCAGGAAATATGTTCACAATCACAGACAGTGAAGGCCATGACCTAGATCGTTTAAGAGCTTGTCTTGTCAAATTATCAAAAGCTTCTTCCTCTCTGAATAAAGAGTGACATAAGTGAGTGTCAGAAAGCTGCAGGCTGACAAGCCAAGCATACAATAACAGCATGCACGTCACATACTTGCCGAACACCGCCACGGCTAGCGGCAAATCTTAATGAGAGCGCGGCTGGCCCAGGAGACTTGGGTCCCTGCTGGCACAGCTACTCATCTCGCAAAAATCCTTCAGCTCCAAGTCAGTTATGGTCTGACACGACGACTACAATTACTAAACACAACTTTTTAACAGAATCCTCTGGTGCTTTGTCAAAGCGGCGGCTGCTAGGAGCTGCCCCGCCGCAAGCCACCACAATAAAACAAAAGATTTGCCAAAACACACACTTTTCATCACCTCCGCATGGGAACTGCCGCGGAAAACACACAATGCCTCCCTTCAAAACCGCTCCCGCACAAGCAGATGTCGAGACCTCTCCCTGGCGCAGACGGCCGCCGCGGCGCGGGCCGAGGTAGTCAACCGCCGGCGCCGGGCAGGCTCCCGGCAACGCCGCCTGACGCCTACCCTTGGGCGGACAGGGCCTGACCGCAGGCGTGGAAATGGGGGAGGAAGGGCAAACCCCGTGCTGTGAGGGACACTGGGGCAGCCCTGTGGGTCTCCCTCTGCCACCAGCCACATCCCGGCCCACGGAGGCCATGCCCCCACGGCAAGCACCAAGAACGACAAAGGCGGACGGAAATCTCCTGGGAGAGAGGCGGCCAATGGCGGTTGGGGTGCCAGGAGGGGTCCCCGGGAAGGAGCGCTGGGTGCAGGGTGCCTGGGTGTGCAGACATGGAGGCCTCTCCCTTCACGCCCCGGGGCCAGTGGGGCTGAGAGCACGGGGACCTGGGCTCTGCCAGCAGCAGATCCAGGACGAGCTGGGGCCCATCACTGGGCACCCACAAGCCAGGTGCACAGGGAGACCCCATCCTGCCAGCTCTGCCTGCCCCTGTCCCATCACCCTCCTTGTGAAGTTCTTTTCCCAGCCTGGCAGGAGACAGGCCCCACGACACCCTCCCGACCGCCACCCAACCTGCCAACGCAGGACAATGGCGGCATGGGGCTCTCAGCTCGTACAGAGATAAGTACATACATGTACACACAGATATACACATCCCCAGAGCACACAGCGCTGGAGGAGATGGATGTGCTCTTTCCCAGAGGGACAAAGAGCCACCCCTGAAACGTCTGAACAGCTCTGCTCTCTGCTCCGCCGACATCCTCCCCAGGAGAGCACATGCGGATGAGCTCCTTCCAACACCCCTCCATCCAAGGAGACTCCATACATTCTCTGGGCTGTTTCAGGGAAGGTGACTGACCTAAGAGACAGCCAATGTATTTTCCTGAAAATGTTTTAAATAACTTTGAGCACTTCTCAAATCAAACTAGGCAAAGTGCCTTGAGTTGCCTCGTGTTCACTTCTGGACAAAGCCATGACCATGGAGAGTCACTCTGAGATAGGGCACAGGAGCTGCTTCTGCATCCTTCGTGCACAACAAAAGCGAGTGAACTTTCTGGGAAAGACAAATTAAAACTTTTCTTGAGCATCTTGAGTATTTGGTAACAACTGAAAAGAAATGAGAGAATATATTAGTCTTTTCCCCAAGACTGTATTAAGATCTGCTGCATGAAGGCTGCAGTAGCGTTTGCAGAGTGTTCTGGGCATCTCCGGGGAATGCTTGATTCCCTCTGCCCCAGGCTCAGGGCAGAACCTGAGGTCTGCTCCTGCAGACACCAGACACTGCCCCACAGGCAGCCTGCCACAGAACCATTGGTGAGATGCCTTCAGGTTTCCTGTGCGGGACTCCTAATGCTTTACAGAAAGTAATTAGCAGAGGCACAGACATATGGACCTGTTATGATCAGTTTACATCGCCATGGTCTCTAACTGCGGCCATAAGGCGATGCCTTACGGAGCTTAAAATTGGAGCAAGCACACATCCCTTCCCTAATGCTCCTCCACGCTCATCTGCTTAAGATCAGTGACTGCACGAGCTGGATGAAGGTTCTGTGTGTTCAATAACCTTCCATGAATTTCTCTTCCATGGACTGGTCCCATCTCCTCTGGAAGCAGAGCAGACCTCCTGCACCCCTTAGTAAGGCGCTTATGGGTCTGCTGCCTATTGCACCAGGAGTCACCTCCAGCCTCTTCTGAACCCATTGCCTGCTGCCTTCCTCACATGCCCCCTAACTCTTGTACTGGAAGAAATGACGAACAATTGATTGTTAACCAGTGTCTCCCATTATGGATGATTTTGAAGCTCTTTTCAGATGCTCCCCTCTGTCCTCTCTCTTCCAGACTGAAGAGCTGTAGCTGTGCTGAAGGACACCGAAGAGAGGGACCAAAGTGCACCGAAGTGCACATTGCTTTCCTGTCAATTCCTAACATTTCACCTGCTTTTTTTTTTCCACAGCTTTTGAACACTGAACTGATATTTTTGGGGTACTGTATCTCATAACTCTAAAATTTGAGTCCTGAATGGTCACGGTAAGCTCAGAGCCCATCAATCCACATGCAAAGATTGGATTATTTTCCCCTGGCTATTCTACGTTACATTTATTCCCACCCAAGTTCATCTGCCATTTTATTGTGCTCCCTCTGCTTCTTACAGTCCTTGGGCAGTACTTCACAGTGGGCTCACAGCACTGACACTCTAAATAATTCAGTCTTCTCAGCAAATCTTGTCGCCCTATTGTTCACCCTTTTCCATGTCACACTAGCATATCCTACCTTTATCCTCTTATTCCATGCCTGTTTAGTTTCCTTAAAAGCTTTTGGTCAGGAACTTTGTCAAATGCCTTTTGGAAATCGTAGACTATGTCAACTGGATCATGTTTGCACACATGCTTGTCGACCTTCTCCTTTGAGGAACTCCAGAGATTTCTGAGAAGTGGGATTTTCTTCACAAAAGTGATCTTGAATCCCCCCACGTATATGATATTTATATATCCATCCCAACACGTCACTGCTACTGCGTTTTATGGCAGTTTGCTTGGTGTGCACGTTGGACTGGCAGGCCTGGCTGCCCAGCTCTCCCCAGCACCCCTCTAAAGGATTGTCGCTGCATTTGTCACTCAGCTTCCAGCCTGACACAGAGCAAAGGGTTACACACCACCGTCCCGATGCGAGCGTTCACCTCCCAGCCCCTCCACAGCTTGTGGGTCATCGTTACCCAGCTCCGGCGGTGAGTCAGTGTCCGCAGGTCAGCAGTAACCCCGACATTCTCTTCCATTTCAGAGGTGCTCTCTGATGATTCCCTCCACAAAGTCAGATTTCATTGTGGGAGCGTCCCTGGTTTCTCCCATGATGAACGCTGGATGCAGAAACACTGTATTTTGGTTGTTAGCAATGGCCTTATCTCGGCTGCGCATTCCTTTCACACCTTGATCATCTGTTGGCCTCACAGGCTCCTTGCTCTGATGTGAAGAACAATTTACTGTCGGGTTTGATTCCTCTGCAAAATGCCCCTTGAACTCTTTTTAGCCTCATTTCTGCACTTTCATATTTACTCTGCCAGAGCTCACTATCCTTTCTGCTTTCTTCATTTGCACGCACTCACCAGGTTTGGCAGGACCCCCTCTCGCTTTTCGCAGCTTCCCTGACCCTGCTCTGCCCCGCAGCCTCCCCGTCTGCTGCAGTCCTGCCGAGCCGCCCTCTCCCCTCCCCAGGACAGGACGAGACCCGGCTCCCTCTGCCCAGCGTCTGCATCCCCATCCTGCAGAAGGGCAAGAGAACTGCCCCAAAGCCCAAAGACAAACCCTTCCCATTTAAGGTGGAGCTAAATGAGCAGAAAAAGTACATGCTGTGATGTTCCTGATAATCCACACAACTCAGGTAGAATTTAAATTGTGGGATGATAGAGGACTCATAAATTTTCAAAGAAAATTACTTAATGAGAACTGGCTTAATAAAATGTGTAAAATAGGAAAGGTGGCAACAGACAGAAAGAAAAGTTATGTATGGTTACATACAAAACTGCTTACCAGAAAGGGCTGCAGAAATATGATTCCGCATTTAAAGAAATGGTACTGTGCACGCATGAGCTATGAGCAAAAGTGCAGCTGGAAGAGGAAAGCTAAATTTAAACGTCTAACATTCAAATATCAAAAGAAATACTGAGCCCAGTCCCCAGAAAGCAGGTGAAGGGACATCTCTCGTGACGGACTGCTAAAACATGGGGTCAATCCTCCCACCAAAAGGCAATTATTCTGTGATTCTGCGGTACGGGGACTGCGTATAACGACAGAGGGTATGGAACGTAAGCTTTGCCAGGTAGAAGAGCTATTCAGATAAACTTCTGTTTTCAGGGAAAGGGAGGAGAACAACTTCCCAGGATCTCTCTCATTCTTTGACCAAATGTATGAAACAAAAGTAGGGAGGACACATTTAGAAAGAGATTAAAATATTTCTGAATTTTGAAAAAACCCAATATTTCGGGGAATCAAACAGGTGTATTTGGAAGACAGACATTAAAGCCATATCTTTAGACAGAAAATGAAGTAGAAATGTGTGCTGATGTTATCACAGCTTGCCTTTTATCTGCAGGTTTTGTATTTAATTTGAGAAAAAAAATAATATAAAAGGTTAATTACTATGTACAAGACTGAATTTCTGGGACATGTAAAACCATAATTATATCACACAAGGTTAAAAAAAGATAAAATGCTTAATCACATTTTAATTTCCATCTGTGTTTTATTTTAGTAGATCCTATCGAACTCAAAGGCCTTCAAACTACTTCTGTCTTTCTCTTCAGACCTTACAGCACTGAAAAGCCACAGGAAAACTAAAGAAAGGACAGAGTAAGTCTTCTACCTGTATTTGTGAAACGTGAGGACAAATCTTCATGTTACAGTCATACCTGAATCACCTACTAAACGGAATTGTGTCCTATTGTCTATTAAACTTGAAAATTTTGCTTGTTTTGCCAGTCTCTTTTATTCTTCTATCAAAGTTCCAATTGCTATAGCATTTAGCACTTAAGAATATTAAAGAATGCTTTTGTATAAGAGTCTCCTTCAGAGGTGGAACATTCGTGCCCAAATAGTTCATCCTGCACTGAAACTTGACATGAAATTGTTCCTCCAGGAATCAAAAATTTTAAAACCAGTGGTGTCTAGCTTTGAGTTACACCATACTTAAAAAATAAACCTAAAGTTCCTGGTTTATAAATTCTCTGAGTTGTTAAAAAAAAAAAAAAGTTGCTTATCTATCTATCTCTCTATCTTTTTTTTTTTTTTTAATATTAATAGAAGTTTTACTTAGGTTACACGATGTTCGTAATAACTATAAACGCTCCTGCTCAAAATGTTTAGGTTTCTTTCAGAGCAGGCAATGGTGGTCCTTGACATTGTGTTCCTCCCATCAGGGTTCTTGGCAATGGGTGTAGAACTGACCCAGCCTACTGCGTGGTGTCACAGATTCACAGGATGGTTTGGGTGGGAAGGGACCTCAAAGCCCCCCCACTGCCACCCCCTGCCCTGGGCAGGGACACCTCCCACCACACCAGGCTGCTCCAAGCCCCCTCCAACCTGCCCTTCAACCCCTCCAGGGATGGGGCAGCCACAGCTTCTCGGGCCAACCTGGGCCAGGCTCTCACCACCCTCACACCAAACAAGTTCTTCCCCACAGCTCAGCTCCATCTCCCCTCTTTCAGGGTCAAACCCTTCCCCCTCCTCCTGTTGCCACCTGCCCTGGTGTAAAGCCTCTCTCCACTTACTAACTTTCACCAGCACTAACAACAGCTTTGTGCAGGCTGTCAAGAGCAGAACAGTTTCTAACCGCTTCAAAATGCATTGAGGAGAGCTGAAGAAATATTTTTAAGACAGGAGATCATGCACTGAAAGGTGTTTCCATCACAGTGCTGTTTAAATGATAAACGTTCTGAGAAAAGAAGTCTCAGCCAAATGAAGTCCATGACCTTCCCTCCCACCTACTCTTGGGAGCAGAGGACACCCTGTATCTGGATGCCCTTTAACTCTCCTCAGTAACCTTACAGTACCTGAACATTTTTGGTATTTCCATACCTGGTTTTGTGCCAAAGTCACTCATTCCTTTATTCAAGACAACTTTGAATGCTCAGTAAAATCTAACAGCAGAAAGCGTGTATTTCATGGGGCCTCCATCTCCCTGTAAAATAAATGGAATCCCTTCCCGCTGCTCCACCACCTGAAAGAAGTGTCTGGTGGGAAATAAACTGAACGTTCAGCCTGTTGGGAGAGGAGCTTCCAGGTCCCTCCCGGAGAGAGCCGTTTGTGTGTGAATACAGGTGCAGGATTGCTAACACCTTCGAAATGCTGCTTTGTTAGGCAGGGTAGGGTGATGACTATTTGCAGTAAATACTTTTTTCTCCCCAGCGTTTGTGACACAGAAGCAGCAGAACACAACATGAATGAGGAATTAGAGTAACTGCCAACAGGACCAGTGTCCACCCAGTCTGTAGAGCCACACTGGTGTGAGTAGAAAAAGTTGGGGTTTGATTAACAATAGTGCAGATGGAAAACATCGGTGCAGTTCTCCTGGGGTTCAGGGAACACATTGGTACGTTCCAGATGTTAAATGTTTCGACCAGTGTTCTTCTCTTAACAGTAGCGCACACAATTTTGCAACCATTCCACTACTTTACAAACTCTCTTACACTGTATATGTGATGGGCCTGTCCATAGGGATACAGAAGTGGAGAGACAATTTCATCATTATCTTTCTTCTTGCATATTCATAAATAATAGAGGACTCTACTGAAAAGAGGGCAGAAACTAAGCTAAGGCACGTGAGTACGGTTGTAGAGCTGCTTCCTTATAAGCTGATGTCAGACAAAACTTTTATTCACCTATACTTCACTAAGAAATAAATGGTACCATCCCCATCTTGTTCCTAAAGTACATTTGTAATGTAAAATGTAGCACAGTTATCAATGCTTCTAAGACCCATTCACACATTGGTTTAAACTTCTAATATTTTCATTGATGAGTATGTGATCACAGTGGAAAAAACACATCTCTGGAACTCTGGGAGCATCAGAGCATCCCTTGCCTCTGGCCAGCAGGCTTGCAGCACACCACGTCTCCAAAGTCCAACCTCCCTACACCTTCCCTTCAACACAAACAAGGGTGTTTCTCACCACCCAACTAAACCGGACAAAACTAAACCAAAGAGTGTTTACAACGCCCCGGTTTGTCTGTGAACCACTCCTCATTAAAACAGTGATACTGTTCCATAACGACTAACTACAATATCTTCATAAGCTTATACAAATATGCACCAAATAAAATTAAAGAAAACATGAGAAGATTCTGTTTGTCGTAAATTCAATGTCTGACAAAGCCAGTAACAACTGAGCTCTGTGCCGCGGGCAGTACTCACATCAGCGTAATGCCCCTTCATGTCGCAGCGATGGCAGTGTTTGTTCCAGTAGGCTCTCTCCAGGCATTCCCTGAAGTAGTGCCCGGGCAAACAGCAGTTCAAGCAGAACCGTGCTGGGCAGCTGTTCTGTAGGTGCCCTCGTCCTGCACACAGGCTGCAGGGGGGAACTTTCTGTGGGGAAATAAAAAAAGAGTTATGTCAAGTGAGAATATTTCAACAGATTAAAGGAAATGACAAAAAAATCAGAAGACGAAATGAAGAAGAAACCACCCCAAATAAGCGTCTGCTGCTTAATAGGAACTGCAGAGATTATAAATCAATAAAAGCAATGACCTTCGCAGAACAGACAGCTAACTGTAAGTAGGGATGTGGTGGGCTGGCCTTGGCTGGACACCAGGTCCCCCCACACTGCTCTGCTCCCTTCTCAGCAGGGCCGTGGTGCGGCTGCAGAAGGGTGGCCAGTGACCAGCTACCGGTGGCCAAACAGTCACTGAAGTGACGGGCACCAGCACGGGCTCTCGGGGGAAAGCACTCGGTGCCCGCCAGGAGTGACCCCGGGCAGGCTGTGCGTCGTCCCGCAGCAGCCTCCCAGGAGGTAACACACCGTGGGAGCACAAAACAGCACTAGAAACAGCCGCCTCTACTGTCAGCCGAGGCGTCGCACTTGCCTTTGGCGAGGGGCAGTTCTTGGAGAGGTGGCCCCGTCTCCCGCAGCTCCGGCAGGTGACGTTTTTGTCGGGGGTGTAGTAGCGCAGGCTGCTGTGCCGCGCACGGGCGTAGTTGGAGATCTGGGCCTGCCGAGACACGGAGACAAAAACACACTTATCGTTTGGGATTCTGTGGTTCAGGGTTCGCTAGGACTGGGAATTCATAAAGGTCCCTGCTGGCAGGTTCAGTCAGAAACCCAAGATTTTTACACATCCAGGTTTGAAGTGGATACTTGTGTTTGGGAGAAACTTTCACAGTCTACAAGAAAAATATCGTCCCATTCAAACTTCCATTTGGGGTCATTCTTTTTTTGCTGTTTAAAATTGCAGCTACGAAGCCTTGCTTTCTCTTGATTAGTCACTTTTACTCACTATGCTATTTCATGATGAACTGGAATTTTTCCCAGAACACAAACCTAACTAAGATTAATTGCAAATGCAAGTTATGCATCCCCCTGCACACATGAAGGGAACCTTCTTGGACAACGCACAATGCTACACAAGTCTAGACCAAATGTGCAATTTGCAATTGTAAAGAAAGATTTAAAAAGAAAAAGGAATAAAAACGGAAGCTGGAAACAACTCTTTCTCTCCCAGTGACCTCACACACACTTTCTGTGCAGGCAGAAAAAACTGAAAATCCTTATTGCTTAGTAAACCGCTATTTTTAAAAACTGGAATAAAATGTTGGGCAAGTGAATGGAAGAGGTACAAAAATACCGTTTCTCTTCAGGGAAAGAGTCTGTTCATGTCACCCAAGTGTGCAGCTTTACTGAGCCTTGGCAGGAGAAACCGGAGGAGCTGGACCTCGGGGCCGCAGCTCTCCTGACAGCCCAGCACCCCGTGCTCCGGGTCCCAGCCCCGCAAACGCAGAGGGCTCGCGGTGCCGCTGCTGGGAGCGGGGCTTGGCTGCCACAACACAACCAGGGGGCTCTGAGGAGACGGGGCCAGCGGAGACCCCACGGGGTCTGCGGAGCAGCTTCGGTTCCCAGCATCCGCTTCCTGTCCTGCTGGGACCTGAACCTTGTCCCACGGGGGGACACTGCTGAGGATGACCCACAAAACTACAGCTGGACTCTTCAGTCCCATTCATCTTGCTCTGATGCTAATAAACATAAAGAATTATGGAACAATTTGGTTGGTTGTGTTACCTCTAAGTCTTTATTACAGATGGACCAGTCCACATCAACTTCTCCTGAAAAACAGAAATAAAATGAATTGTACTTAATTTATATGCATATCTTTTCTATAATATATTCAACACTGTGATTACTGCACTTATTGAAACTGGTAAGAGACTCTGAATATACCAAAGCAGAGAAACTACTATCTCCAGCAGAGGAAAGCCTTCAACCCACCCGGCACTGGGCAGCTCCAACCCCCGGGGGGTTTTATTCGGCACCACCCTCTCCTCCTGCCCCGGGGTACAAATTCAGGCAAGGATTTAGCCTCTTCCAAAGCTTCCAGCCGCAGCCCCGGGAGTCACTGCTGCCCGAGGCCCCGGGGACGCGCTGCCGGAGCCCGGGGGGAGCGCAGGGACACAGAGTTAATGCACAGCATAAAATACACTTCTCCTTCTTGCGAATTGGCAAGACCTGTGTCTTCAGCACTGCTTTCTGGCTGCTGCATGCCAAAGCGGCTTTATGCATAACCACAGCATAACTGAGACTGAAATCTGAGTAACTCTATTCCAAAACAGGGCTTGGTAATGTGCAGTAAATCGGGGCGACACACTGTATTATCAGCTGTCACACCATAACCTCCTCACACACAGCCTCTGGGCTGGCAGAAGTAAAAAGAAAACATCAAAAAGGAAATAAAAGGCAATAAGCTAAAAGAACAGGGATGCAGTTACAGCTGTTTAAAAATTCTGCATGTCAACTCTGCTCGCTCCTGTGCTGCGCAGAGAGAGCTGAACCTGCACAGCATCCTTCCCATCACCACGGCAGGACCCATGTCAGCGGCGGCGCTCACCTCACCTACACTTTTACAGGAACCATTACAACTTGTGCGTAAATTAATCCTGTGTGTTCGCAGACTTTTTAATGCAAAGTGCTTCATCCTGCCCCCACTCCAAACCTAAAACACCTACACGTTATTAACACAAAACACAACACCACCCAGATTTACAAAAGTTAAAAAAACAGCAAATTCTGATTGTACTCCTCATTTCCAATAAAAGGCAGAAGACTAGAAATTAAAATTATACCCTCTATAGTATCACGTCTAACCGTCCGTTTACTGAAGAAGTCAGTGATCCCCGCGGAGGTGCCTGGTAGCAGGGACGTCTCTCGGACACACAGAGAGTGCTTCAAAGCATCGTACCCGCCTGCGGCTGCTCTCCACCCAAAGCTGGGCCACGACTCCCTGCTCTGATCTCAGCAGCACGCGGAAATGTTCCTATTCCCAGCACTCGGCTAACAGCGGGATCGCTAACGGCCGCCACACGGACCTTACACAGACCTTACTGGTGGATTCAGTGGCCTGTCTGTAAAGATGCTGGGGTGCTGTGTCCCAGCTGAGCCGTGGCTCCAACACGAGTGTCCAGGGGATCCTTTCCCCCAGGGTCCCCCCACGGGCGCAGGGCTGTGCCCTGGAGAGGGCTGACAGCAGAGGGGACAGACGGGACCGCGTCGCCTCAGCTCGCCTCGGGCAGCCCCAGGGAAAAGCAGGCCCTTTGGAGCCTGGTCGTTAAAAGTAAAGAAACGCAGTGACATATCTGAGTGCTTTATTTATTACTGGGAAGACAGTTAAGGAAATTAATTCATAAAGACATTTGTAATTCAAAACTCTGCCCTGGCAATCAGCACCGAGTGCCGCATCTCACAGAAATGGACGTGCAGAATGGCTGACAGCTTACAGACCAAAATTACCAGCAAATTAACTCCTGTTAATCATCAGGCACATCCTTCCTGAGGACAAACCAAGTTTCTCTTCTTCACTGTCAAAATCCCCTGCTTCACAGGGGAAAACCACGATACAGTGATTCAAATATTCCTCATACTAGAAACTAAAACTGCTCAAATCAGAAAATAAAACACAAGAGCTTTACTGCTGAATGAAATGTTACAACAGTAAAGAGACAGCTCTCTTTACTAAATCCATTTGGTGACCCAGAAGTTCAGTCTAACTCACAACAGAAAAGCATAAGGATTTGTTTTTCACGCAGAACACATTCTTCAGGCTGAAATACGTGGGAAGAGCTGTGCTTCTGCCGACAGCTGGAAACCCGGCTTTGGGGACGCACAAAAAACCTGCAACGATTCTTCTCATTGACCACAGCACTTTGGTGCCAAATCACGAAATAAACCACAAAACTCTGCTGGACTTGATGAATGCCTCCCCTGCCCCGCTTTTGGTTTGCTGGTTTGGGTGAAGTAACTTGCCCGGGGCCACCCCCAGCCCCCGGCGCGGCGGGCTCCTGCGAGGGCCGTTCTGGCCCCCCCGGGCTGGTGGAGGTTGTTTGTGCCACGCTCCCCCGGTCACCGGCACCCCAACCCCCCATTCCTCCCTCGGCGCTGGGATGGGGGCACTTTGGAGGAGGGTGGGTGATCTGAGGGGACCCCAGCCCTCCCGGTGCCCACACAGGATGCTCGCCCGCACACAGCCCCCGCAGAGGGAAGGAGATTTTGGTCAAAGCGCAGACACAAAAAGGGATGGGAATTGGTGAAGGTCCCCGTATTCAGCAAAGGCTGGAGCCGGCGTCTCCCAGGGCTGTGTTAGAGCTCTCCACCTGTTTCAGACACGTGTGCCCTGAGGGGGTTCTGCCCCAAGGAACGGGGCTGGGGGTGTCTTCTCTCCTCACAGCTCCTCAGGAGCAAACACACCGCTCAGTCCCTGCCAGGGCTCCCTGCTGCCTCCGCGAAGAAACCGCACTCATAAAACTTACACTGTTACAGGGTCCTGTGAGTTCTCACAGTGTATTAATAAAATCTTCCCAGAACACCTTCAACACATTTGTGCTTTTATTCTTTCTTATCTTCATTTGTTAAAAGCAATATCCTTTTTAAGATTATATTAGTTTCTATTCTTCAACTAAAAAAATGCAATTGACTTTGCCATATGAACTTCTTGTGTTTATACTTTGAAAAAACAGTTTTGTCAAATTCTAGAAGAGAGAAGAAGAGAAGGCAAAGAAGAGGCCAGAAAAAATGCCAGACAGGATGTGAAATATATACTATTGAGGAAAACTGAAGCTCTGTGCAAGGTTCTTCTTTTATAAAGTGTCACACTTTGGCTGTACTGCATCCCTGTACAATGGGATGAATGGTAAACAACAGCTTTGCCTTTATTTAAAGAAAAATTTTGAAAGATCATTGAGATTCACATGTATCCCTCCACCAGCATGAAAATGTAAATTTGGGAGCGGGGCTCATGGCGAGGGCAGATTTAGGAGCAGTGTTCAATGTGCATTCAAGCCTCCCCTCTTTCATTCCAGAAAGGGAGAGGAGGGGAGGAGGGAGGACAGGACCCGCCATCAAAACCCCAAATTGCCTGGAGGAACAATCCCTTTCCACCGAACAAAAAACTGCCTCAGAATAAACAATAAACTGTTCAGAAGGTCTCCTTATGGCCACGCCACCGGGACCCCTCGGCTGGGCACCGCCAGGCACCAGCCAGACCCCGCCAACAGCCACAGGTGTATTTCACTGGCCGCAGCGTCCCGTCCCCTCTGCGGCTTGTTCCCTGCCTCATCCCACAGCTCAGAGACATCGCAGAGCCTGGGCATTCAGCCTTGGAAATAAAACACTATTCTCCAAACGGGGAAGGCAAGTGGTGCCCCCGCCCCCCCCCCCATTGGAATATACGTGCAGACGTGTGTTTTATTTAGTTTACTTTATGATCAGTTCACTGGAAAAGGCTGCTTCAGGCTTTGATGGTACCATACGTGGCCTGAAGGGTAAATACGTTTCAAAGCTGGGCTTTAAAAATTGGATTTTGACTGCTAATTATTATAGCACATTACAGAATAGAGAACCCTAATTACATTCTACTGTAAGACCTCTGTGGCAAGGGCTGTTTCAGACATATCTCTGAATGATATTTCACATGTCAGGACTCAGCTTCTGGCTGCCACTGGAGTAGCAAGTAAGATTTAAAAATTATAAGCTTTAAAACCCTAAAAATTGTCTAGATCGGTAAGAATTTCACATTGTGCCATTTTATGTATATCTGGAAATTCCCGTTTATGTTTGAACCAAAGTGATTCAAGCCTTACTGTGATGCAATTTGGTACAGCGAGTGTCACATTTGTTGTGTTCTGGTGGCCCCTGATCCAGAACCAAGGACTGGCCATGGGAAGCGGCAACAGCCCAGCACCGTCCCGCAGAAACACAAATCCCGCAGAAACCCAGACCCCCCAGCAGCATCCTGCAGAAACCCAGATCTCCCCCCGGCCCCCGACGTTGCCAAGCACCTCCAGAAATGGGGGTTTCTGTGCGTGAGGTCGCACTGTACATCCCCCTCTTCTGGGAAGGCGCATTCCAAGTGCCCATGTGTGTGTACGTGTGTATCTATCTGTCTATCTGTGGGGGTGTGTGCCCATGTACACACAGACGTGTGTCAGCAGAGGTTTTGCAGGCAGTGATGCCTGCCCTGCACCCCCAGACGAGCCGTGACTGAGCTGGAGCCGTTCCTCCTCCCGCGGCCCGAGGTGCAGGTGAGAGGGGCTCCGGGGCCAAGGGGGGTCCTCTCCCATCCAGCCCTCTCTCTGTCAGCCACCACCCCATTCACCCCTGCACACAGGAACGGGATCGACTGATGGGTTTTTCTTAAGACACTTCCAGCAATTTTGCAACTTTGCTTTGATAAGGAAAAGGTGTTTTACTTATAAACAGTGGGTTACATGTCAGTATCTCTTTAGAGCAACTTTAAAAGAGATCCAGGAACTCCCTCAGAGAAAACAGTCGATGGAGTCATTGACAGAAGCTCAATTGGAGCAATTTTCTCATGGCAAGGGAAGACTCTCCCGCCTCTCCCCTTATATATATTAAATATATATATGCATGCAGTAATATGCATATTTTTGCCAGTGAGAAAATACCTGCAACACTTTATTTTTAGCAACCTTTATATGATGCAGCATGGTGTGTTTGAAAAGCATCACAAAACTGGAAAGACAACAGTGAACAAACAATGAATCCCAACCCGTTCTGAAATGGATTAACTTGTGTGAAGCTGACTGAAGCAAAGGCAGCGTTGGCCAAAAGCGGATCAGTTTAAAAAGAAAAAAAATCCCACACTTCTGAACAGTCCTGCAGAAGGGAAAAAAAAAAATCCAAGACCTATTAAAGTAACTTTAAACAACCTCAAGCAGCCATCGTCCATGGGAGAAGACTCAACTGTCGCTGCCAGAGAGGAAGAGCCTGGGGCTGGGGCTGCGAGGTGTCCCCTAGAGGTGTCCCCTACAGCCCCCGCGCAGGGCCATGGTCAGGAGATGCAGCTCCCACCAGGCTCCAGTGGCCGAGTTTGTCACCGGTGAATCAGGTGTGTCCCACCAGGCACAGAGGGACCTTCTGATTTCTGGGAAGGCACTAAGGGACACAGGAGCCACCCAGGTGCCCGCACACGCCGCCTCTTCCCCGCCAGGGCCGGTCACCCCCGCAGGGCTCAGCTGCTCCCAGCTCCTCCCCCGCACCCTGTCCTCCTCCCGCACCCTGCCCCCTCCCCCCGCACCCTGCCCTCTGCTCCCGCACCCTGCCCCCTCCTCCCGCTGAGCCCGAGGCCGCGCACGCTCTGCCGCAATAAAAACCTGCGGCAAAAAAAGCAAAAAGATCGCGTTCTGGAGGAATACGTACGCCATAAAATTGCTAAGGTGCACAGACACACGTTAGAACACAAGTGCGTGGTGTGCCTTTGCCATTATGTAAGTTCGCATAATTTTCTGTCTGTTTTTTGTCCGACACGACAAACGCTGCTTCCTTCCCTCCTGACCACGGCTACCAACGCTAATTCACAAAACTCCCCGGCTCATGATTTTCAAAGCTTAGCGCAACATTTGCAGAACAAAGTAGGTTTTTCTCTTTTTTTGGTGGGTACAAGTATGGGGACCACAGGAACAGTTAAATTCATGGCATGGTTGGTCTACCACACAGTCGGGGGAATTCTTTAAATAGAGCCTGTCACTCTCTTTGCCCATCAATGGGATTTCCTTCTCAAACTGCTGATTCGTTCAGGTACACAACAGAGGAAATTTCAGTTAACCTTTGTTTCACCCCGGGGAAAAATCTGTCTGAAAAGTATAAAATGAATAGATTAAAAAAAAAAAAAAAGAAGAAGAAGAAAAAAAGAAAGAAAAGCTGCAGGGTTATTCTTTCTAGTGTTCACAGCAGTCAAAGTTAAACAGAGAAAAAGGGGCAAACATGAACATTTTATTCCCACCAGAGAATAAGGTATAATATATGATTTAGAAATTCTATTGTCTATACTGTGATTTCTAATTTAGAGAAGGAAAGACTGAACACAAATCTATTGTTCTCATTGGGTGCATCAAGAATTCACTTTTTGACTATTTCCTATATGACTGAAAAAGGAATAATAGGTTACTTTGAAGAGAAAGCCTTTTTTGCTATTTGATTAAGTTGTCTTAAATACCTTTTAGATTCCAGCAATCCTTGGTGAAGAGAAAAATAATAAATGCTAACTCAGAATTACATGTGAAAAAATGCACACAGAGAGAAAATAAAAGTACAGTCATAAAATAGTGGGAAGTTTCAGGATAGATTACTGCCAAAAAGGGCCTTGGACTGTTCTAAGTTATTCATAAAAAAAAAAATAATAATCCTGTTTCGAGATACAATTATAATTTCAAAGTAGGAATAATAATTTTCCTTTTCTGGCGCCGTTCCCCTGACGCCAGGTCTGCAGAATTCATGCTGGGGTGGAGGTGGCCAAGAGCAGCTCTGCACCCCAAGCTCCAGGGGAAGCCACGCTCTGGAATTTGTTATGGGATGGAGGGAATACCAGACACTGACGCTGTGGTACCCACTTCCACGCTACCGAGAACCACGTCCGTGTGGAGGTAATGGTTTTGTCAGGGGCAAGGCAGGACTTAACGGGAGGAGACCGTGAGGGAAGCCCGAGGCTTTGCAGCTGCACCACCACACGGATCTTCATCTCTTCATCAGCCCGTCCAGAGCGGAGTCCATTGTAGTTATCAATATTAGCGGCCATAGGCCCAGCCAAGGCACACCCTTTGTTCTGAGAGTCTGCACAGACTCCCTCACACAGCCAGATAAAATGGCAGGCAAAGAACGGCCAAGCCCGGCACCTGCAGAGCGCCGCTCCTTCACTTCTCAACTACCCCTCAATGGAGGATCTAGTGCTGCTTCTTGGGAACCCATTTTAGCAACATATTGCATCTTTTCCCACCAATACAGACGAAAGGGATAAAAATGTAAAAGAAGAACCAAAGCCCACGGAGCCCTGTTCCGGTGAGGCTCGTGGTATCTGATCAGGCAAAGTCCCTGGGCCGGAAGGAGGCTGTGCCAGGGATGTGCCACCAACACTCTGCTTCTCCCCTCAAGGGAGAGGAATCCATATTTAAGGCTTCCATATTTTAATGCTTCAACTGAATCACAAACCTAAAACATCAGCCTTCAGCTGTGTCCCAGAAGAACAGCATGGCTCTGCTGACACTGCCTTGAGGATGAGGTATGGAATAAGAATAGACAAATACCTGAAACGTGTAAAGCTTAACTGGGGGCTCTTACTTGCCTCTACTTTTGCCATGAAATTCCAAAAATCTTTAACTCAGAAAAAAAATGAAAATCACATTTCAGTACAGGTGAACTGTCAGTCTTTGGGTATGGGCTAGAGTTTTGGTTGAACCTTCTTTCAGGCTGGTAACCTGTCCCACTGGGCAAAATCAGCTAAATCATCCCGGTTCTGACGATTCCTTCCCCCCCCACGGTCAGGCCAGGGTCCTACGTGGTGAGGTGGGAGAGAAACATCTCTGGGAGCTTGGGAAGAACCACCATGGGGTGTCCAGGGTGGGGCAGGCCCAGGGTGGTCTCGTTGCTCTCACCTTCTGCTCCTGGGAGCACCCAAACCAACTCTGCAGTGACTGAACTACCTCTGGAGAACAAAATAAACAACAACTAGACATCATGGCTGATTCTGATTCTGCGCTTCCGCTGTCCTTCAGAGAAGGTATTTAAAAATTAGCACTCCCAACCAGACCTTGGCCGTGGCTGCAGCTCTTCAGGTGTGTGTGTTACACATCACATGGGGCCTTCAGGGGTACGGAGGAGGAAAACCCTTGGCACTTCTAAAGACACAGCTGGAAACGTGAATGGCCCCGTGCCGAGGTGTAACACCCCAACAAGGCTGGGAGCATCAGAGTCAGGAGAGCCCAGACATCACCAAGAGGTGGTCTAAAATGTGGTCTGAAATCACACGGGGACAGACTGCGGGAGAGGGGCTGACACTGAGGTGACCTCCAGGTGGAAGGAGCCCCCAAAAGCCCGGTCAAAACCGGGATGCAGGAGGTTGCATCACTCTAGGAGCAGGACTGAAGTTTGAGCTACAGCTGATCGGGAGACCTGGAATGGGTGAAATCCTACGGGATATACCCCTGGTTGCTCTTTTTGATCTTCCTGAAGATTACAGCAAAGAAGGAATCGGAAACAGGAGTCTGTTTTGGGGGGGGTTGGTTGGTTGTTTTTTTAAGGAGGCTCCTGAAAAATATTCACACTGAAAGGAAAACTTCTACAATTCAGAAACAGAAATTAACATCACTCCATCTCCCAC
Organism: Calidris pugnax; assembly: GCF_001431845.1. NCBI lineage: Eukaryota > Metazoa > Chordata > Aves > Charadriiformes > Scolopacidae > Calidris > Calidris pugnax. Next base: position 295,351 of record NW_015092476.1, read on the forward strand.
AGATAAAAGGTCTGTCCAAGGAAACCTTCCCATTTGCCAGGTGTGAGGAATACAAACAGGACCTTGGGGACCACACAGCCCCTTCAGATCCAGTCACATAATCATGGAGTCATAGAATTGTCCAGGTTGGAAGGGACCCTTCGGATTGTCGAGTCCAACCATCAACCTGACACTGACAAATCCACCACTGACCCATGTCCCTCAGCACCGTATCTGCCCGGCTTCTAAATCCCTCCAGGGATGGCGACTCCACCACTGCCCTGGGCAGCCTCTTCCACGGCTTCACAACCTTTTCAGGGAATAAATTTTTCCTAATATCCATCCTAAACTTCCCCTGGTGCAACTTGAGTTTGTCATTTCCTCTTGTCCTGTCTTCTTCAAACTCACACTTGCTGGGAAAAGGAAGAGGTGAGACGTGGCACTCAACAGTGTGTCATGACATCGCGCTGTGCAGCCGGGGGTGTGTATCAGTGAGTCATTATTTTATGGGAGGAAAACTCAGGTGTTAACACTCTGCTCTCATTTTGGTCCTCCTGAGCTTTTGTGACCTCATTACTACACAGGCAGATTCTTCTGTCCACATCTGAAGGCAGCACCACAGGCACCACAAGAAGAGGACAGAAGATCTCAACACCTCCTTCGTGGTTTGCGAGTGTCCACCAGGACGGTGTGGTGGCTCTCCCAAGAGTCACTGTCATTTGTCCCACCAAAGATGATCCACTGCTCTCCACCAGACATGAAGCTCTTAGAAGATAAAAGCACCAAACAGCACTGAGACGGTGTAGAGGCCTTGAGAGCTGAATTTCTAGAGAATGATCTCATACTGGGCTCTGAGGGGCAGAGACAGCAAAGAATTCAAAAGAACATACCCTCCTTTTCCATTTCACTCATTTTCTGGCACACTTCGTTCCACACAACAAAGACATCCTTTTCTTGGGAACAGAAAACAACTAGGATGGATGACTTCTCAACATTTTTCTTCTGTTTGTAACAGAAAACAGAATTTTCCAGAAACACGTAATTTCCCAACTAAGAGGCACAATTGTAAGGTGACGAAAAATGAATTGGCCCTGAAGAACCGCAAATTCTCACTGGCTGGAGCAGCTCTGTCCCTACAACAAGGACCACGGCGGAAAAGATGTCACTGTCTTTCCTCCTTTTCCCAACGAAAAGAGAAAGTGGGGAAAAGGAAATGTGGCCTCTATTCATAATCAGCAAATGACAACTCTCAGTGAGACAATTCAACCTTTGCTCATTGAAAAATGATTCAGTGGTGCAAGAAAAAAACAAAAATGGATTTGAGGCCCCTGCTTTCACCGTTTGCTGCAGGATCGACAGTGGGTGCAGGAACCTGGGGGTGCAGGCGGGGAGAAAATATCTTCTTGTGCCATTAATAAATGAAATAAAATATATTTTACAAATAGTGTTCACTTAATCTTTTTCTAATTTTTTTTTTAACTTTGTGTATGGTATATATAATGTACATAATGTATTAGCAAAGTGCATGCGTATAATGCATTCTATGATTCTATGAATTTATAAATAAATGAACATGCTGGGGGGGGGTGCTCAAAAATTTTTTACTGATAGGGGTGTGTGATCAAAAACGTTTGGAAACCTCTGCATTTGGGCATGGCTTTTACAAGTGGCCACAGACTTTCAAAGGAAACAGAGTGAAGTCTTTTCTCTACAAAAGCCTGTGATGGATCAAAAAACTGGGGGTCCTCACTGCTTTCTTTCCAGACCCACCAGTCCCGCACATGGAGCGCTCGCACCATCTCCCACCCCTCCGGAGAAAATCCGGGCTCCCTTGGCTCTGGGGGAGCAACGGCCGGGTCCAACGCCCACACAAGGCTAAGGAGGTGTTTGTTCACACCCTGAGTATTTGTCTCCATGGCTTGGGTTCCTGCTTTTTTTTTTTCTCCTTAAACAGATATCACAGCAATAGGAAAAATCCCCTTACTTTGACCCAAAAAACGCATATCTTGATTATGCTATTGTAATGCATGACAACTTTTTCCAGATGCACTAAATTTGAGTTCTCTAACACGGTAAGTTTTTCAAAGTCCCAATGTCCCCGCTGTGGGCTCCCTTCCCCGCAGGGCCATGGCCTCCGGCCCTACAGCTCCAGGGTGGGCTACCAGCCCTTTGGCCACTGGGCTCAGGGGCTGCCGGCGCCTCGGCTACCAGGCTTGGGGGCTGCTGGCCTCCTGACTACCGGGCTTGGGGGCTGCTGGCCCTTCGGCCATCGCTCCCCCGCAGCCGCTCTGCTCTCTGGCTACCACACTGCAGAGGGGGGCTGCCCCACATTTTTCAGCCAGAGAGGTAAAATGTGGTGTGTCTGACTGGCCCAGCACGGCTGGAGCCCAAAAGGCGGGTGACAGGTTTCTTTATGAGCCCAAGGATCTTCTAAAGAATTTTACTGGTATTTCCCCCAAAACCTCCGGCAGGAAGGGAAAGGCGCCTGTCCCTGACCTGGTGTGGTGGGGCAGGGCCGGCCCCGCCACGGGGGCAGCGGGACGATGGCCCCGCAGGGCTACTGACCAGGCTTCAGCAGCCAAAATGCCTCAGACTGGAACCACAGGGCTCTCGGGCACAGACCAGGTACCCGCGCCGTGCTTTCTGCTTAGAGAGAAATGGGGTATAAACACAGTTTGTGCTGGACGTGGTCACTGCCCTGACACCTGCAGCCCACCTGCGCTCCAGGCCAGGAGCCCTGTTCCATGATAAATCACCGAAACACCTGCAGGCTGTCCATTTGGGTAACACCAGGGGGTGAATGAACCCGAGTCTGTGGTGGGTGAGGGTCTCCATGGCCCGTGCCCACCTGCTCGGCTGCGCAGGGACAGACAGGGCTCACACGTCTGTGTTTGGTTCTAAGGTTTACATTCTGAGAGTTTAACAAGCCTTTGCTGAAAGTGTGAGAGACAACAGAAGTAATGAATAGCTAAAGTGTATATAATTATTTTTAAGATATTTAACAGCACTTTTTCCTGACATGAATAGAACTGGAAGGTTTACTGTACAGCAACCCTTCCTACCTGAATTTAAAGTACTGCAACTCTCAACTTCTTGCTGTTCCAGTATGAAACTGTTATGCACTTCATATTTATACATTTTAAAAGTTTAATTTATAATGGTTTATTTGAGCAAAGCAAATTTTTTTGTTTCAGTGCTGATTTTTAAACACTAATGTTCTTTAAAATATGTAGTTATTTAATTCAGCTTAATAACTTCGTGTGCGGGACCGAAACATTTGTATTAATCTGAGAAAGCTAAAACATATTTGAAGTTGTGATTTACGTCATCCTTTTCTGATAAAGGCAGAATAATCTAACCAATTCAACCCACACACCTCGGGTGAAAGCCCCTTACCCTGGTCACTGTGGTAGAGCTATGGTTCTACTATGTAAATTTACTGAATGCACTCCCCACACTGCAGGTCGGGGTAACGATTTCTGAAATTTTGGGTTCAGGTTTCCCCTGTCGTGGGGAGAAGTGCAAGGGGTGTTGGAACCGACGGTGGAAGGGCTGTTGAGGAGCAGAATCTGTTTCTACTTGGCAACACTCAGAAAAAAACAGCTTGTCCTACCACTGAAAAAAATTAGCAATGCCTCATTTAAAATGTGCAATCAACCAAATTTCCTGAGCAGTGTGGTGGCTCATCACCCCTTTAAAAGCAAATAATGCAGACACCCTCCAGCTCCCACCTTCTTTCTCTGGGCCGTAGGCATGGAGGAAGGAGACAAGAAAGGCGACAAAACGTCACTTTGGGTGCTGTGAGCCCCTCGCCAGGGCAGGGGAGAGGAGCCACCACCCCTCTCACAAAGACTGACCCCACTTCTGATGGTGCTGAGGCACCGGGGAGAGGGAACACATGGTACAGGAGGTACTCATGGACAGGGACGGCTGCACTTAGGACACAACTTTAGCAAAGACCAAGTAGACTGTAGAGGCGGAGGCAGGAGATGGCTCACATCCACCCTCCCACCTTCGGCTGGTCATGAAGCATGGACAGCATGAAGCATGGACCAGCATGTCGGGCACAGCATTGCTGGCTGGCTGTGTTTGCAGGGGCTCTTCAGAGACACAGAGCATCCTGTCCTACTTGTCCTGTCTCACTTGTCCTGTCTTGATACAGCACCCACCCTGGGCAGGTTTCACATGGTGTGGGTCTACCAAACCCTCTCCTGCCAAAAGCCCCCAGTTGGCTGCTGGATCAGGCCCCAGATGTGTTCACCTGAGCCTGAGAGAAACCACAGCTGGTGACGGAGTTTTCTCTGGAGCAAGCGCCCAGAGCGGGGACTGCGGTCATCACTGGTGTCACCACGTCGCTGACGGAGGGGCACCATCACGAGGGTGTCACAGCCCCACGCACGAGTGGGGAGCTGGCACTAAGGCCATCACACACGTATCCACTCTGACAGCCACCAGCTGTCACAAGGACTGGCTTCCATGCGAGTGCATGGCTTAGGAAAAATAATCCAAATCTTCATCAACAACTAAAACCCACATTTCCCACGTGCTCAGCTCCTGGGATAGGGTGAGACAGGGGCAGGACACTGTGAACACGTCACCACTGCCGCATGGCAGCTATGGCCTCTCTGAAGAACAACCCCCAGCAATTTTATTCCAAGCCCGTGACACGTTAGCAATAAGGAAAGGCTGGAATGACAGAGCTCACTCCTCCTTTTGCTCTATGTCAGTGGTTCAGAAGATCCACTATGACTGAATTCATGTATTTTATATCTACTGCACAAGTTTGGAAATCATATATTAATTTTCAAGAAAATGTGAAGAGATTGTATGTGAAATGCATTATTTGCACATTTGCTTCAGTGTACTCCGGTGTTCATCCTGGGTCAAGAACTCAACGATGCAACAGGAAAAACGTGATCGCGTTGTTATTGCTTTTTTAACAGAATTGCAAAGGGAAGCATAAGGGAAAGTTAATCTGCCATTTGTTACCCAGTAAGACTCTTCAAATGATTTTTAAAAATGAAAATACAGTATGAAAGTAGAAAGCCACCTACTCAACATAAATCCATCCAAGTAAACAAACTATTTAAGTGCAAGAGATGACATCACTCACCAGCCACGTTCAAAGCATAAGGGCCAAGCACCCGCTACGCATCGAGAAGGGAGTGCACGACTCGTCTCCCTCCCTCGGAAATACAAAGAATGACAAATTATTTAGTTGCTTGAGGAGAACATATCTGAGGAGTTGTAGAAACACTCATTTCCTTTTCTGCCATTGTCTCTGATGACATGCTCTTTGAATTACATACCTGCCTCCAGCCTTCATTATTTCTATGTTCCATTATAATGAAGATTATAGTTTGGCTTCCAAGGCTGCTCGCCATTATAAAATCCTGTAAAACCTTCCTTTCTCTTGCAATCTTACAGTGCCACAATGAAAACAACACACAATTCTTCCTCATATTTCTGTTACCCCTCATACCCCCCTGCCACCACACAAAACCCAGAAAACGCAGAGAAACAGCCACCGCTGTTACCCGTCTGGAAGGGAATAACGCTCAGATGGCAGTGTCTCGGTGACCCACTGCAGAAAACAAACAAGTGGAAAATACAAGTTGCTTAATCACAGGCAATATTTGCCCTGTTAAAAACAAATAGAAGTGCTGAAATATCAAAAATGGCTAATTTTTTACTGAAATCCCCAACTATTTTATGAAGCGCACATGAAACTTTCCTTTAAATTCCCCTTAATTTTGCATTGTCCGGTCACTTGCGGGCGGACTCGGCTGACGCTGCTGAAGCATCAGTGTGAGGACACCCCCCGTGAGGTGGCCAGGGACTGTGCTCTCAAGACGAGTAACTGCCAGAAAACCCAAAAAACACAGCAAAGGATGGACCGCGCCCTTCTGCTTCTGCCCCAGATGTTCCTCTGGCAAAACAGAGGAGCCCTAGCGCCGGCACCGTCCGGCAGCCGGAGATGCTCCGGGCGTGAGGGTGCTGCTGGCTGCACAGCTGGATCTGCGCTGAACAGCTGGATCTGCACCCAATGCTGGAGGGCCACAGCTGGATCTGACCCCAGTGCTGAGGGGCACAGCTGGCTCTGTGCTGCACAGCTGGCTCTGCACCCAAAGCCAGGCGCACAGCTGGATTTGCACCCAATGTCAGTGGCACAGCTGGCTCTGTAACCGTTGCTGGGTGGCACAGCTGGCTCTGCACCCAGCACTGGGTGGCACAGCTGGCTGCGAGCTGCACAGCTGGATCTGTACCCAATGCCAGGCGCACAGCTGGATTTGCACCCACTCCTCCCAGCCCCTTCCTGGGCCATCAGTCCTGCCCAGGTGGCAGACCCTGTCTCGCAGAGCCCCCGCACTGTCCAGGCAGACCCTCGTCCCACCCCCAGCAGCTCCATCCTCGCCGGGCACCTCGGGGTCTGTGTCAGGGCCACGGCCGCTGCGGGCACGATGGATGGGGGGCAGCTGGGGCACCAGGGAATTTTCTGTGCAACCTCCTCACACTTTTGCTCCACGTTCACACTTGTATTTGCACTTTCACACGGTGTTTGACTTGAGACTTAAGGCACAGTTATCACCTCGAATCTGTGGCTTCAAAAAAAATCAGTTAGGTGCCTGTTTAAAAAAAAGCAGGGTTGGACTATTTTGTCAGAACACATTCTACCTGCTGCTTTATACTAGTTGTTTAGACCAAAGACGGCACCGCAGCAATCCCCCTGGGTTATTCTGGGCATAGTTTCCAAAGCCCTCTCACATGCCTGCAGGGTTTATTCCTGTTGAATAATATAACCTCCTTTTTCTTTCTTATTTTTTTAAATTCAACTATTCTTGCACTCAGACAAATTTTAAAAAATTAAGTTTCTGTAAACACAGTGTTATCTTAATAAGTTCAAATATTATTAGACTATTCCCCGGGGGAAGAAAAGCAATATGTTCTAACGCAAGTGGCTGTACATTCTGCGGAAGGTGGCTATTCTGAAATTAAGAAATGCAAATGATTCTACAGTTTATGTGCCTCAAAGTAAAAATAATGATATTAAATTTTATGAAGGTAGCACAAGATATTGCCTCTTACACGGGGGCGTGAGGATGCCAGGGGACCCAAAGCCATCCCCGGTCTTGGGTTTTCAATGGCACAGACTAGTGATCACAGGATGCTGGTGATACTCCTCAGTTACCCCTGGCAACCCTCCTCAACTGTAACGATGCTGCCCTACAATAGCTTTCTCTGGGCAGCTTTCTCTTCACTTAGCTGAATGCTTTGGGACCATCTGCGTCGGAAAGCATAAAAGGCCAGCCTGCCTGTGGGCCCGTCACTCTGAACACCACCTCTCTGACCCCGATTAAATACAACTTTCAATCCCTTTTGTCCTCCCTGTTGACTTCTCCTATTAAGGGAGCCCTTTGACAAAGAAAGCGGAAGAGTGGACTAAGTGCCCCCAAGAAAGGTGATGTCTGATACTGCTCAACACAAGGATTAGCAAGCCAATACATAACAAAAGCAAGTTTGGGGGAGGGGTAAAGAGGAAAAGAAAAAAAAAATGGTTTTAGCCAGGTCTTTGACTAATTCAGTAGGTACACAGTTCAACAAATAGCTATACAAGAGGCCTGCTCCCAAAGAAACAACCACTGGAGAACAATAATTTGAGGAGATACCTTTCAGCATCATGACACAAGGCCGTGACATTGACAAGAATGGTGGATATATCATTTGCTACCTATGGCTTTTTAAACTGAGTTTTGTGGGGAGGAAAGGCACCGAGAATACCCAAGAAGTTACTGTAAAGACAGACTGCTTCCTACAGAGGGGTCCTGTAAAATATCCTACAGGTCCTGCAAAATATCCTAACGCCAGTCACTCAAGCTAACTTTAAAGGCAGTAGGTCACAGAAAGACAGAAAATAATGCACCCCGGGAGCGTTTGCCCAAGGAACTGGCCAATAATTTTAATGCGATTATCACAAGGGACAAGCCAGGAAGCACCTGGGTACAGAAGAGGTCTCCACTGAAGAACCTCAAGCCAAACTGAAGGGACTTCTGTAGAGTGAAGCAGAACAATGCATGGATTTTATTTCCAGAAGAAAAAAAAAAAAGAAAAAAAAAAAGAAGATACCGAAACAGTAGAAGTGATCAGAAAAGAGAAACAGCAGTTGGAAATCCATACACAAAACACAAAGGAACCCCAGTGAGTTCTGGGAGCAGACCTTATTTCTAACCCCTAAACAGGCAGTAATTAGCCTAGAGAAGCAAGCAGATGAGATTGGCCCCACAAAAATGTCAAAATATGGCAAATCTACCCCCCAGCACGCTGTGCAGGATCACAGCAGGACTGCCTGCCGGTGCAGGTTTCTTTCTCACTACAGCCTCAAAACATTTTCCCTTCCTTTACAGAAGCTCTGAAGGTACATCCATCCCTGACCCTTCCAGCCTCAGACCAGAAAAGACTGCTCCAGAGCGTGCCAGGAACACGTAATCCAGTGGTGTCTGTGCAGAGCATCTCGGTGTAAAGCCTCCTCTCCTCATTCCTCTTGGTGGGGCAAATCAAGACAAGGAGCAAACTTTTTCAGGGATTAAAAGCTCGTTGGGATATCATCAGAGCTGCCTCTGCTTCCCAGCCACTGGGAAGGTCTGATCTTGCTATTTACAACAACATGAACTATTGGCAAAGTTCTTCTCTACACAAGTGTTATAAATGTCCTGAGTGAAGCTTGATCTGCAGAGGCCTCAGCGCTGCTGCCCGGACCCGATCCCCCTCATCTGGCTGCTCCTACCGACAGCCATGGGAGGAGGGGGAAGGGTTTGACCCTGAAAGAGGGGAGATGGAGCTGAGATGTGGGGAAGAACTTGTTTGGTGTGAGGGTGGTGAGAGCCTGGCCCAGGTTGGCCAGAGAAGCTGTGGCTGCTCCATCCCTGGAGGGGTTGAAGGGCAGGTTGGAGGGGGCTTGGAGCAGCCTGGTGTGGTGGGAGGTGTCCCTGCCCAGGGCAGGGGGTGGCACTGGGGGGGCTTTGAGGTCCCTTCCCACCCAAACCATCCTGTGATTCTGTGATTCATTCTAATCAGGTGGTCGCACCGTATCTTGTTAAATAAGCAGCTGACCTCCAGGTTTCACCACGTCACCAGAATGTTCTTATACTGCCTTTAACACTGTCTGAAGGGCATTTTAGTACACATGACTTTAGTACAAATGACCATGACAAACATAAGGTGGTCCTAACCCTGAGAACTGGTTCCACATTACAACAGGCAGAAATGGGATGAAAGGCCGTGGAATGAGCAAAAGTCTCTGGCTGCCATAGAACAGCAACAGAAGGAGTTTCTAAATGAAATTATGAGAGGAGACAAGCCACTGGGGTTCGTCCAGGCTACAGAACAACAGGGCTCCCATCAAAGGAGGCTTCTTGCCCCTCTGGAATGAAAACCAGAATTACTCATTCAGCATATGCTAACTGTACCATTATAGCAGGGTATTCCCTCTGTGAAATTAAAGGTTAAAATCCCACTTGTGTCAGTGAAGGACCTCCCTGCACCATGCACAGGGCCAGCGTTCCCCCGAGACCAGCAGCACATGGCTCTCTGGAGAAGACTCCCTCTCCAGAGCGTGCCTGGCTGCACCCACACTCCCCGGGCTCCTGCCTAGACCCCCCATCGCACCCCGGGGCAGCGGGTGAGGGACCACCATGGACCTCCTCTGGCTGAGACCCAACCAACAGGGCACGGCACCAACCGCCACCCACGGCCAGGTCTGTGTCCCCCGGGACTGTGTCCCCCAGTCCGTGCCCCCCAGTCCATGTCCCCCAGTCCGTGTCCCCCAGTCCGTGTCCCCCAGTCCATGTCCCCCAGTCCGTGTCCCCCAGTCCGTGTCCCCCAGTCCGTGTCCCCCGCACCGTGCCCAGGCAGCGCTCGGGGCGCAGCACCCGCCCGGCACCGCGCCTGCAGCAGCCGGGTCCTTCCCGACGGCTTCATTAACATTAACTACATGCCTTTTACTTTCTCTATTGAAATTTAATGTTTTATTTGGCACAGTCAATTTAGGCTGCAGATGTATTTCCTTCTTCCTCTTTTTGTCTTTTTGAAAGGGGGGCAAAAAACATCAGTAAAGTCCCCGAATGGGCACCACTGAAAATTAGTATTTCTCTATGCACTCAAGAAAGTAATAGATGGGAACCTGTTTCTAATAGTTTTACTTTCTGTGTTATCTGGAGAAAAACAGATTCATACATACAAAGTGGACTGTTTCAGAAGATAGTGCTGTGAAAAATGAAAGACTGTTCCAAAGTAAAAAGTGATTATTTCAGATGAAATGAGAAGCTCCAATGTCAACCCTATTGCCTGAATCAGCAAAAAATCAAAGCTTTGCATAGAATAGGAAATTGGAGATTTTCCTTAAATTTACATTTCTTTTTGCTGAGCACATTTTTGCTTAAACGTGAAAGAACTTCTTAGAGACACTCCTAGTTTCAGACATTGCTTTTTGCTACGGTGCTGTAAAATGCTGCTGCCTGGGACTGGAATTCCATTAGTACAATTGGAAGAATTTATGTATTAATGCTAGATATGAGCCACAACAGCCCTGGAAGCCAGCGATTTTTAAGACTTATGTCTACAGATAACATCATCTAAATAATTATTTTATTTTTTTTAAATAAGATCTCCTCAGCTGTATTGACAATTGTCCAACAGAAAACCCAAAGCTCTATAACCTAAAAATATAAATTGTAGTTTCTGAAGGCAGAATGCACCAGAAATGTAGCCAGAGTATCAACGTAAACATCTCTGATATTCTGTGCATTACCACAATAAAATCAGGAAAAAGTAACTCTAGGAATTTAATCATAAAGCATTGTACTATTTATTAAAACCTAAGTGATAAATACCATTTGTACTCCCTAGAAGTAGTACCATAATTACATAATTTAAAAACGTATAGTTTTGATATTACAATCTACCTAGAAGAGGCTTCTTCTCAAGACTACCCTGGTGATTCTAAGCCTCGAAGAACCGAAATGGAAAAAAAGTGAGAAAATTTATCCTGATGAGCCAGGAAATATCTGTGCTTTATTCCTGAAGTGCTGTGTCCTCCCCGGCTCAGGCAGCACTGAGGAAGGGTCCTCCCTCCCTCCCCAGACCCAGACCTGCAGCAGGAACCTGCAGAGCAGAGAGGAGACCGGGGCAGCACGAGAGGAAGCACCACGCGATGCTCTCGGCAGGGCAGGGTGATAAGATGATGTGTTCCCAGCACATGCACTGACGGTTTCCTGGCTTCCAAAAAACCAACTATCCTCCACCAGCACTATGACCCTAACCCTCTGAAAATTAACCCTTTTCTTAAAGGCATTGTTTTTTCCCAGTGTCCATTCCTGAAGCACCTGCTGAACTCCTGAAAGACACATGGAGGTACCAAAGAAGTCACCGTTGGAGCTACCCCTGAAAATACTGTGATCACAGGGAGCAGCAACACCTCCCCTTGCAGAGACCCCCTGGTTTGGGGGACCCCGACCCGGTGCCCCATCCTGCGCTGACGACACCTGCTGCTGCTGGCCCTGGTGATGCACGTGCCACCAGGCCCATCGCTGGAGGGGACCCCCGGCCCGTGGCACTGTGGGACCACCCAGGAGTCCCCCAGGGACTCAGGGGCTCCGGAATCCCCTGGGACTGCCTTGGCCTGGGAGGCAGCTCGTGCAGCCCCGCAGTCCTGGGGACAGAGAACACCCTCACATCACACCTTCTGGAACAGATTAATAATTTACAGAAAACACTGATGTATGAACTGCTGATTGATCACAGCAACGAACACCCACAGCAGGGTCTCCAATCATGGGCAGGGAACCAGGCTTCATCCAGGTCTCTCACACACCCCATGAGTGGTTGTTTTAAAACTCAATCAAAGTAAAAGTGCCCTGTTTTGGCTCCCTCACTCTGGCACTACGTATTAACTGTGCTTCTGTCTCTCTTGCTGGTAACCACATGTTTTAATTGTGTTCTGCCTTGTAGAAATGCAAAGGATTCGACCATGGGTCACCAATGACTGTAAATAGACGGACAATCGAAAAGAAGAGGCAAATCACAGGCAAAGAGCAAAGATGTCGCTGTAAAAGGTGAGCAGAAAGAACAGGCACAAAGTAGTCATGAAAAATAAAGTATGAAAAATAAAGTATGAAAAATAAAGTAAAAACACTGGAGATGCTAGCAGTGTTTTTTTCTGATGGTTGCCATCAAAAGCAGTGCACTTAATTATTAAGTGACCTAACTGGGGCTTGATCCCCAGGTATGCTGTGCTCAGCCCCAGGGGCACGCCAACGTGTCCCATCACCTGCAGTACGGAGACAAACAACAGCACAACAAACATGGATAAGTTGCCTTCAAGACACTTTCTCTTAAGACTGTATATCTATCTTCTTCTCAGAACTCACACCTAGGCGTTTGTGGCAGTAACTCATATCTAAAACCAAATAATCACAAAAATTCCCTTTAGATTACTAATATTAAGGTATTTCATGACACGGAGTGGTTGGATGGCGTTTTCACATTGGAGAGATCATTTAAGCACTGAGGCTGTGTGACAACAAACATGGAGAGCAGACAGAGCCAAGGACAAACCTGCCTGCATTTTCTCTGTTTCCTCTTTTTCTTCACAAAACCATGTCCAGTCCCTGCTGTGCTCTCTGTTATCAGACAGAAGCAACGCCGGGGACTGGGAGCAGGGACAGGGCGCAGTGACTGGGTGCTGGGTCAGTGGGACCAGGGCAGAGGCCATGCGTGGCTACAGGAGGCTGAGGAGGGTGGTGAGGAGGAGCACCATGGAGGGTGGTGAGGAGAAGTACCATGGAGTGGTTTTCAGAACCTGCTGTGGCAGGATGGGTCAAGAAGGAGAAAGCAGGTGGTAGAAGCAGGAGCAGGGAGAGGAGCAGGAGGGGTGGAGAGCACAGCCCATCGCTGTTCCCAAACCTGCTGGGTCTCCACAGACACAACCCCAACACTGGCCCTCACCCAGGGCACTGGCAAGGTGCGATCTGGCAGGGACCCCAGGGTGGCAGAGGGGATGGTGACCTGCAGAAGGTGTAGAAAGCATGGGGGCTTCTGGCTGAACTGGGGCAGGGGAGGGCAGCAAAATGGGGGAGACAGGGGGCAAAGCCAGCAGGAGCAGGAGCAGGTGGAGCTTGCCCACCGTGAGCCATGATGGGGCTGGGAGCACATGGGAGCCCACGGGAGAGCACAGGAGGACACAGCAGCACACAGGAGCATGGGGGAGCACAGGGGTGCATGGTAGCTGGGCAGCACCACCCACAGAGGGGCTTTGGGGCCCAGAAGCTGGGTGGTGCCACCTCCACCACACTCCATCTGGCTGGGACATCCCTAGGTGCCCCAGCAGGGCAGGGCTATGTCACCCGGATACTCATGAGGAAATGAGTGAGGGCTCCAGCTGCTTTGGGCCGTACAACCATGGATGCTCTGAGGACACCTCATGTTCCTGCCCTGGGGACGGGGAGCGGGTGGCTGCACACCCAGGGGTGGAAGCAGCCAGGGCCACACGCTCTGGAGCCAGAGGGGGATGCGTGGCAGCCCCCATGTGCCCCCCACAGCAGGGCAGCACAGTCATAGTTCCCTCTGCTCACATCACCTTGATTTCATAGAACAACAGAAGTGTCCAGGTTGGAAGGGACCTTTCAGATGATCGAGTCCAACCATCAACCCAACACTGCCAAACCCACCACTGACCCATGTCCCTCAGCACCACATCTGCCTGGCTTTTAAATACCTCCAGGGATGGCAACTCCACCACTGCCCTGGGCAGCCTCTTCTAAGGCTTCACAACCCTTTCCATGAAGAAATTGTTCCCCATATCCATCCTAAACCTCTCTGGAGCAACTTGAGGCCACTTCCTCTTGTCCTATCGCCAGTGCTGGGCTGATGGTTGGACTCAATGATCTGAAAGGTCCCTTCCAACCTGGACACTTCTATGATTCTCTCTCGGCCAGCTGAGGACTCTCCTGTCACCCCATCACTCAGTCCCGAGCCAGGACCAGTGCGGGGACACCATGTGGGGAGACCACAAGGGCACCCCATGGGCAGCATTACTCTCGTGCCAGCGCAGCCGAGCCCGAGACAGAGTCCGGCTCTCTGGGACCGGATAACCACCCCACACCAAAGGTGTTTCCACGGATGAAAATGTCTTTTTTTTCAATTTATTTCAATTTTTTGCAATTAAATTTTCACACTCCAAAAATGTCATTATCTGCAGGAGAATGGTGTCTGACAGGAGTTTGCTTTCATGACACAATTTGGGTATGGAGAGGGGCAGAAAGAAGGGTTACCTGTGACCCAGCTGGCATCCACCATAAACGGAGCAAACCAGCCCAAACGAGCGCATGCAAAATGCGCACTCGGAGAGAGGTGTTTTCCTACCCACGTGTTTTAGGGGTGACTGTGTGCTGCTGGAATACCCCAGTGACACCAGCAGCGCGTCCCTGCGCCGTCCGCAGCCGAGTCCCTGCTCCGGCAGCGCACACCCAGGCTCCCACCGCAGATTCACCCTCGCGCTCTTCAGTCCCATTTACTGCTCCAACCACACGGGCTGCAAATAAACGGCGCCAGTGCAGCGTAATTCAGACATTTTGAACTTTTCTCTGCGCTGTTTCCGAGACGTATCTGCTCCGTTCGGGCTCCGGGAAAGGGGATGCAGAGTGGGGTTAAGTGCGTCCTTCGTCAGTAACCTGTGTTCTCCCCGCGGTCTCGTAAACAAGCTGCTTTCTTTAGAAATACAGCAGACCTTCAATTTAAATTTATGGAAAGGCTGAACCAGAGGAGCCCGCACTCAAATAATTTTAATAACCTATTAAGTTGCGACTTCAGATTCATTTTATAACCATGTTCCTCGGGGAGCAGCACTATCAGGATAAAGATAGAATTTTTTTTCTTTTAAAGATAAATAGCATCATTAATCTGCAACATTTCTTTTCTATTATCTTTCAAAATGAGGAGTTATTTTGTTCTGATCTTGAGGTAATTAGCCTTCATTCACTAGCCAGAAAATGTCTGTGTTCTGAAAATTAAAAATGTGTCATTAAGTGGAATTTACCATAATGTCATTTATCTTTATATAGTTCATCAGTGACAGCAATGGGCCTGGGAATCCATCAGCTTTTACCAAGGAAGCATTAAAACAAATTGAAAAACAGAATAATCCCAGGCACTCTTTAACACAGTCAAAGCCATTTGGGTAATTAAATAGTGGTATTTAAAGTTTTAATTTAGATTTTCCCCTCTGTTCATCAGCAGTCAAATGAGATGTTCATATTCATAACTGTTTGTAATAAAGGGTTTCATAAAGCAAACGGAATATCAATGCCGTCAAAATTAAAGAGAACACAGAGAAATCTTTCAAGTGCAAACAGGGAAGTTCATTCCTACTGCACCCTATTTTCTAAGATTACATCGGGAATAAACCCTGGCCGTACCTGGCTGGCTTTCCATGCTAATAAAGTATGAATTCCGGGATGTTTGGGCTCCCAGCAGTTGCAGCAAACTTCATTTGCATCTCCCGTCTTTGAGTGTTTTGTTACACAGAAAAGCCAACTTCGGGAAGTGGTACAGTTTGCCTTCTGTTTCCATTGTTTTTTCAATTGTTTGCATATTAATCTCAAACATCTTTTATCTTGTATGTTCAGCTCTGGAGAGGTTATCGTTCTGTTGTGCTCCTGCCGCGATTGCAATGCAGCAACGTGCACCCAGCAAACTCCTACATACGTAGGATAAATAATGCTAACGGTAATTATTTAGGGACGCAAGCAGCATGGCTAATGAGCAAGCCGTACAACTGCCACCAACTTTAGGGAGTTGAGGGGTTTTTATGTGTACAGGGAAAATATTAAGAAAATGTGTACTGCAGCCTGCGAGCATCCCCGGTGAGCCCGGGGCAGCCCCACAGCCAGCAGGAGGTCACCGGCCCCACAGCTCCTGGGGACCCCCCGGGACCCGACCACTTTGGGTGTAGATGGTTTAACAGATGCCACATCATGAGATAAAATGCAATTAAATTTCAACTTCAGGACACAGCTCTAAATTTGCTAATTACAGTTTAATTATGTTTGACGACAACCTCCATGGCAGGAAACCCAATGTACACAGCCTTGCTCAGACCACTCTTAACAGATGCTATTAAAGCCTACTGTCAGTCTTTGCCAAAATTAAACTAGAGAGGTAAAAATCAAGTAGTTCCTCATGAAACAGTTTCAGCCGACGTAAGTCTGACTAATTAATGACACTTCCAACACACACACGTTCCCACCAGCGTGCTATTGGCTGCGGCACCGTTATTTAAAACATGGAAAAAAAATCATATATACTCTCTTCCGAGTGCAGCTGGAGCTGAATTAGATGAAAACTGTCAACAGCTCAATGTGTGATTTTTGTCCTCTTCTTTCACATGGTAAAAATCGTTAAAAGATTTCAGCACCTTTTTGAATGAAAACTCTTAATAACTTTTGTTCCCTCTCTTTTAAATAAACAGAAACCCCCAAGATTACGACTCCACCTGCAGTGTCACAGAGACTCACATGTGCTTATTGGCAGAACCGCCCAAGATGTTCTATTTTTCACTTCCAGTGGGCAGTGCGTTAGGCAAGAAAAGATACTCTTATACAGCACTGGAAAGACACATGAGAACCTGGGGTGCCCCTGGAATCTCTCCCATAGCGGGTGGGACGGTGCGGCCCAGCCTAAAGCAGGGACAATGCAGAACCAGCACAAGCTCAACAACTCCGTAATTACCAAGGCTCTGGTAAATCAGGCTGCAGCATTTTCTGCCATATTCATATTCCCCCTTTGCTGAAAAATACTGTAATTTTTATCCCACTTACAGTACAGAAAATTTCAGAAAATATGTTTCAAGAAAGTCTCGTCTCTGAAGAAGTAAGAAGTTTTTAGCAGTGTAAATTTTATTTTCTGACAATAATGAAGTATTCCTTTCAGTTATCCTTCCAAAATACCTTCCCAAAGTTACTGACCTCTGACAACCTGCTCTCATGAACACCATTCCAGCAACTTTTCACTTTTTGGTGTTTTTTTCCCCCCAAGTTTAAGGCGACACCTTTGACGCTCCGCTGCGCCTTGCCGTCCTGGGGCAGGGTGTCCGGGCACACGGGGCTCCCACTGCCTTCAGCAGCACCTTTTGTCCCAAGCCCACGCCATCAGGGAGGGAGATGGGGAGCAGCTTCCCCCTGCGAAGCGTGTGGCTAGTGTGAAATTGCCCTGTTTCTGATGTTTCTCCCCAGGCCCTGCTCTCACCCCATCGCAGCCCCTGGGAGACCAGAACCACCCCACGGCCGGCAAGACAAAGCCATACCCCAGTGCAACAGAAACACCTGCAGGACCCGCTGGAATCAATGGACTAGCAGTTAATTCCAACTTAAAAATCAAGTTGGGTCACCTGAAGCCCGTCACAGACTGCTTTTAGAGGCGCAGATGGAAGGAAACAGAGTGGGAGGCCGCAGCGATCTCTCCAGGCAGCAACTCAATGGGGAAGGGATGGTGAGCTCCCCGGGGCGCCTGTAGGCCCTGGCAGGAGCAGAGCCCATCCATCTGTCCGGTGCCCGCAGGACAGACAGATGTCTGCAGGAGCACAGGAGAGCTGGGATCAAGGAGACTACCAGGGCACCCTTCCCAGTAGGGAGACTGATGGACAGGAGCATTCCCACCACGTCCTGCACGGCCGTGCGAGGGGAGAGAAAAGCGGCGCCTTTGAAGTCCCCCTGACGAGCCAAGAGACACAAAACATGGGCAAACGTGTTCTTTAGAGCCATCTCTGCACGGCGGCTCTGGGCGGCTCTGGGCAGCAGGGTGTTTGGGGTGAGCACCCCGTCCCCTGGACCCCCGGGAACCTACCGGGGTAACGAAAATAGCTCAACTTTCGGTAATGTGAACTCTATTCTTGTAATGTTCAACCCAACTTCCTGTGTCTTTGTGCCATTCAAGGAAGTGAAACTCATGCATAGCATGTTTATATTATTCCCCCTGGTAGCCGGCTGGCAGACAATGTCAGGGCTGGAGAGATAAGGGCTGCCTCCAGGACATGAATTCTCATGAGGATTAGACAGCCACCATCTGGGGCCGCGCGTTTATCTGCGGCAGCTGCAGCCTAAATATCGGCGCTGGATAAAAACGGGCACTGCTCCTGAAGTGCTTAACAACTTGCTGCAAGTTGGTTTCAATTACACTTTGCCGTCTTTTGAAAAAAAAAAGCGAGAATAAATAGCAGAATGAGCTCCCAGCTGAGCAGAAGGGGCCAGGGGGGCTCGATGCCACCTTCTGTCCCGCTGCCAGCCCCAGGAGAACCCCCATCACGAGAGCGAAGGTAAAACGCTCGGTGTAAGGGACTATTAAAAAAACAGGACGTGGCAGAAAGAATCCACGTTTTCAGTACACTTGCCTACCAGCATTCGCTGAAAAGTGAAACTCCCCAATGCCTGAAATGGGCAAAACAAACCCCGTGTGGGGTGCGACTGGGGCACCCTGGGTGTCCAGAGCTTTCCCTGCCAGGAGGAACCGACGGCGCCCGACCCCAGGGTACCGCGCTCCCACCCACACCTCGCTCCAGGCACCGGGAACACACGGGGGAACTGGGAAGTGGCTGGTGCATGTTCCCAGCTCTCACCCCCCGAGAAGGGACCCCAGGAGGTGGGTTGCCCTCTGCCACCATGGCCAGGCAGAGGAATTGCCCTCGCCCAGAGACTCTGGGCACTTTCTTCTCCAACCACTCTTCTCTTCTTCACTTCACTTATTTTCTGCTGCAGCTGCACCTTGTTTTGCAATTCGGTTAGGCAAATCACAGGGCACTACCTAAAAACAATCAATAAACCTCATTAAAATAATTAAACTAAGTTTTAAAAGGAAATATTGCTGATGAAAAACTCTAAAAAAATCAGTGAAATTCAGTACAAGCTCTGGGTGGTTCTGCTTTAGCAGGGGAGTTGGACTAGATGATCTCTATGGTCCCTTCCAACTCTAAAAAAAATCAGTGAAATTCAGTGAAAAAGTTATTAAAAGGAAAAAACAACTAGCAGGAGGAAGGAAAAATTCTGGTGTGATCTCCCAACCTGCCTAAGTTGATGCTTCAAAACACAGACGTCTCACTGGTTTGTTACTTAGACCTTAAAAAATTAACTTTTAAAAGAATTCTTTGGTTTTGTGAGAAGGTCTGCATCATTGCATTGCGGTGAAAATGGAATATTTCTTACTTAATTTGGTTTCCTTGTCCTGGGTTAGCTTTTTTATACACATGCTTTTACACATATGTATGCAGCCTGGGTTCCAACACCATCACTTAAAACAAGACTGAGGTGAAAGACGCCGTTTTTGGGCAGTTTGAGAAGGGCAGTGCCTCTCTCAGCCGTTCTCAGGGGCAGTGGGTGACTCTCGGAGTGGAGGGGGGAGCCCCCAGGGCCCTGCAGCTCATGGAACTGGGAGCGAAGGACAAATCCCGGTGGGGAAGGGCCTCCAACCATCCTCTGCGATTCTGAGACAGCTTCTGATTTGGGTCAGAAGTTCCTGCTATTGACTCTGCCACCGTTTTCCTGTAGCTGGCTGGAAATGTCCACCATGTCCCGTACCGAGTGCAGGAAAGGGGATGGTGAAGCCACCAAGGTAAGTCAGACAAAGCAAAGACAAGCCAGATCAGCAGAAAAGAATGAAACATCCACCCTCATGCCTGAAGAAAGCCTGCAAGGACCCTATGCCTTTCTCAAGTAGAAGCCAGGTATTTCCCAACAAGGTGTTCGACGGGGTGGCACCTGGTGACCCTTCACCACGGAGGAGGTGCCGCTTCTGTGGTGGGTGCTCAGCACTGTCCAGGCAGGTGTGACGGTCAGGTACCCCAAAACAGGTCCTGGGAACTACACTTCTAACTACATGTTAAACCTTTAGGAAGCCTAGTCTACCTAGAAGAGCAACTTCAGACATTTGGGGTTTGTTCGTTTGGTTGGGTTTTTTTGAATATCAGACTAGGCTACAGACTCTGGACATTACAGCTGCACACCAGAGCACCCTGCCCACCTCACTCCTCCCGAGCAGAGGCACTGCGGGGTGCCCAGGGAACGTGACTGAACCCCAGTGCCTGCCCAGCTCTTGCTGTCACCCTGTCTCACCCCAGCCCACCCTGACTTGCTGGGAACCTGGGACCCACCAGGTTTTTGCCACGATCCGCTCTCCCTGCTGCCGTGGAGCAAATCCTGGACCCACCAGCCTGCAGAGAGGCGTGAAAGGCAACGTTGGCAGATGTTCTTCGGAAAGAGGGAGAGAGGGAAAACCAGCTGTGGCCAGCAGAGAGCCAGGACCTCAGCAGGTGACCGAACCCTTCCTCCACCCCTGGCCATGCTCAGGCAGCTCTTCATGGCCACCAGGGCATGGCCTTGGGCCACTGCAGCCCCAGCACTGGCCGACCACTGCAAGAGCCTCCTGCTCCATCTGCTCACGTGCCAACACTAAAAACCATTCTGGATGCGGAGTAACCAATCTCTTGTCCCCTGGGCTAAGCAGCTGAGGGGCATTTTAGGGAGAACTGCAAATGTGACGCTTCATACAGCCCCCAGGAAGCCTGCCAGAGGGAGAGGTGTCCCCCCTGGTGAGGCTCACAGGGCAGGCTGACATGGGAAGAGCTCCCAACCCCTGCAGGTGGGGGGGCGTGGGATAGGGGAGACCACGGCCCATGGAAGGAAAGACCAACTTCTGCTTCTTCCATGTGGGCCCCTGGAGCTGTCATCAGCCATGATACGCTCGGGGCCAGCAGCAAGATGTGACCCTCAGGGGACACGGGTGCAGCTCCCCGCCGTGCCCCCCGCCCGCCCCCCCCCCCC
>NW_015092476.1:316292-343263 GCF_001431845.1 Calidris pugnax
ACTCCCCCCCGCGCCCCCCGCCGTGCCCCCCACCGTGCCCCCTGCCATGCCCCTGAGCCGCCCCACACAGCCCAGCCCCGCTCCCCACACCCTCGGGGACCATCGTCCCCCAACACCGGGTCCCTGCAGCAGCACCAGCCCAAAGGAGCAGCCACAGCTCCGGGAGGGATGTCACAGCCCGGCAGTGTGATGGCACCGAGAGCTGGTGCCCGGGGCAGCACGGCGCGTGCCACCAGCGTCCCCCCCGTGGGGCCCAGGAGGCAGAGAACAGCCCTGACATGCGGTGAGTGGCAGGGACTGTGCATCTTCACATTAACAGCCTTTCCTCTTCCCCCTGCGAAGGGACGATGTTCCAGCTGCCTTCCAGGTGTCCTGCCTGTCACCCGGACACCGCCACAGACCCCTGGCCAGCTCCTGTCCCCAGCACTGGCCCAGAGCTGGCACAAAGGCATCGAGACCCCTCCTATTCCTCCCCGAAGCCCCCCCCGGGTTTCCAAGGGCTCAGAGCATCTCGTGGCCTGAAGCCGCTGCTCGCTGCTGGGGGAAGCCCGGGGGGGATTTCGCTTCACAGCGGTGTCACTGGAGGCTGCCCGGGTCCCCGCACCCAACCGACAACGAAACCTGCCAGCAGCCCCTCCCCACACACAGAGCCCCCTCCTCACCCTCACACGGTCTCCATTTGAGGCCTCGTTTCAGAGCAGCAATTAAAAAGCACTTGAGATCGCCATAAAGGATCACATGTGCCCTCTTCAAATGCATCAGTAAGCGTTAGTTTTGTGTAACAGGAGTGTGTAAAATCATAAACACACACACAATTTTAAATGCCTAAAATCCAGACTCTGGCTTGAGGAAGTCCTGACGTGCGATAATTTTCACTGATGATAAAACAAAAAGAATTGTCTTTCTGTAACGCACAACCCTGGATGTTTTACCTTTTACCTGTTCTGTCCTTGCCAGTCAGTCTGTCCATGGGCACCTTAACATACTTCTAGCACACAAGGACGGCAAAAAAAGATGTGTTGCTGCAGGTCCCTGTGATGAAGACACACGGTTTGACAAGAAGACGCTAAAACCGGAGCTGGAATCCCCTCATGCGGCCGCGCGCGGTCCCGGAGCGGATCCCACGGGTCTGTCTGTGTCTCCCTCCCATCCCCGCTCTGCTCCCGCCCCGAGGGACCCCCCAAAAGCCTTTACCGTGCTCTCTGTGGGGCCGGCTCCAGCTCCCCAGGGGTACACACACACACACACTGCTATGTTCCCACCGGTACACAGGGAAAATGGGCAGAACCGAAACGCTGGCCATGGGGGTTAGCATCGGACACCCCCGAACCCGCCCCAATCCCACCACCCCGAGCACTGCACGGGCTGCCGCTCCTAACGCAGCCTCTGCCACTTTACACATTCTCCTACAAACATGAAATATAAGGGTGCAAGTGAAAGGTCATGAGGACAAAAGGCAGGTACCACCGTGCATCAGTTTTCTGCGAAGCAACTGTGGTTGATTACAGGCTCCCCCCATTCCTCAGCCAGCGCCAAATATCGCCACTACCAGCCCCGCCGGCACCGGGAATGAAGAGATGCTGAGGGGAAGCGTGGGGTCTGGGAGTGGGTGTGTGGCACAGCAGAGAGTGCCCGTTCCACCAGAAACCCTGCCAAGGGATCACGGCACCGTGCCCCGGGGGACGGGAGGGACAGTCACCTGGGGACACCCGCGGTGGTGCCTGGGGAACAGGAGGGAGTCTCCTGGGGACACCCTGGGGAACAGGAGGGAGTCTCCTGGGGACACCCATCTCCACGGCTGCCCACGGGCACCGCAGCGCTCTCCCCACAGCCCCGGGGCTGTCCCCGAGGGACACAGTCACAGCGACCATCAGGGAAAGGCCCTGCTGCTCAGCAGCATCCCCCACCCTGTCCCCAGGGGCACCAGTGGCTCTGTCTCCAGCTGCGGATGGTGTCCCCCAGGAGCCCCGACAGCCGTCCCCTCCCCGGCGATGGACCACTGGCCCCCCGGGGACACTGGGTGTCCAGCCGGAGCCACGGCCGGCAGAGGGGCTGGACGCGCTCCCTCAGAGGCTCCCGAGGCCAATGAAGACGCGCTGAAATTTCTGTGGAAGCGGCTTTAACAGCCAGTAAACAAATGGTTCCCCGCTGCGCTCCTAACAGAGACAGCAGCGCCATACAGTGAGATCCACAGCCTGCCCGGGGAGGTGAAAAAAACAACAAAAACCCCAAGCATGACTGCTTTAAGGGGAGTGAAAGGAGCGTACAATAGGTACAGCATGCTATATACATTATTTCACCCGGCCAGGGCTCTAAGGAGACAATTACATGCTTAAACGTTAAGATTCCCTAAGCTGGCTTAGCAGTCTCCATAAAATAGTTTGAAGCATTTTTTTTAACCAGAAGTAAAAGCCCATTTAGAAGTTGAAGAATAAAAGGAACAGAAGCACAAAAATATGGTTTTACAGAAAGCACCGATTGTTCTGAGAATAAGTGAATAGCAGTATAGAAAGGGCTTGCCTTTCCCCCAAAATGAAAGCAAGTTTACTGATATCATTATTAAAATTAAATTTCTAAATTTAAGTTTTAATTCTTTGAAATTGCCTGTTACACTGAAAAAGAAAAAAAGAAAAAAAGGCTAAGTAGTGCTTCCCATGACTAAATGGATTAATTCTTTAGTACAACACAATTACTGCTCGCCACACAGTTTCAGTGAACATCTAAATAAACACCCAAAGCTTATTTTACGCAAAGAAAAGGTCTATTCTGAGGAATAACCCAAATGCTAAAAAGTCGACTTTTTGTGTAAAAAAATAAAGAAAAGCCATAGAGGGAAGGGGGATAAAGAAAAGGACATTTTAGGTGGGTTTATGGGGTGACATCTCTGACACGCGGACACCTTTGTTGCAGCTGCGCTGTTCACACGCCTGTTTTATTTCTGGATGTCTTTCTCCAAGGAAATTTTTTTCTGATTTGGGGAGTTTATTCCTCAGCCCTTCCTGAGGGATGAAAGGGCCCGGCTGGGACATGCGGGGTGAGGAGGAGGAGGAGGAGAAGTTCCTGCAGGAGCCGAAGCCCAGTGAGCGGGAGCAGAGGCAGGGGCTGCGGTCGGTGGCCGCCCCAGGGGTCTGGTGGCCACCAGACAATGGCTGGGCTGGGAGTGAAGGGTGGCTGCCTCACCGCCTGGCCCTGCAAACCCTGCGTGGGGAAGGGGAAAAGGAAGGGGAAGGAGAAGGAGAAAGGAAGGACAAGGGGAAAGGAAAGGGGGAAAAAGAAAAGGGGAAGGGGAAGGGTAAAGGCGAAAAGGGAAGGGGAAAGGAAAGTAGAAGAGGAAAAGAAGGGGAAAGGGAAAAGGAAGAGTTGGGCAGGCACTCCTCTCCCATCACTGTAAATATTCACACTGTTTATTACATTTTTTTAGTGTAGAAATGGTCTTGACTTTGATGTTTGCAAGGTGAGTGTCCACATTTTTAGGTGGTTACACAGCACTTTTGACAGATACGTTACATGGGGCTTTTTTTTAAAAAAAGCAAAGGATCTTATGAGCTGCAAACCATTCTGGGTGGAGGAAGAGGGAAAGGCATCCCCAGCTGTTAAACTTCCCCAATTCCCACCCCACCCAGAGTCCTGCTGGGCTGGACCGAGAGGCTCGTCCCGCGTCCCTCCAGCAGGTGTGGGGCAGGAGCTCCCCGCTGGCACCGGGTCTGTAACGGGCTGCAGGGGGTTAATGTCGAAACCGTGTGTCACATTTAATGAGACACTCCTTGCCACCTACACAGAAACTCTCCTCTTTCATCCCTCTCTCACAAACACCCTGCATTTCAGCAGACCAGTAGTATTTCTGTAGATTTTTTAATGTAGAATTAAATGGGAGAAAAAAACAGGCCTGTGTCTCAAAATCAGGGTAAAATCACAGTCTTTGCAGGTGCTAATGCCTGCGTAATTGTTGTGAAAATACACCGATGACAGAACGTGAATACAAGTCGTATTCCTGCGTTATGGGTGTATTTCTAGCAGTCTGATAACGAGCTGTCACAGGGATCAGAGTCGCCCCTGGACGGCACGGCGCTGCCGGGCTGCGCCTGTCGCTGGACTCGGGGTGCTCTCTCACACCCTCCTCTCCAGCACACGGATCGAGATTTGTAAGGACACAACAACCACTGGACAGGCTGGGACCTTTTCCTTCTCCCGAAGAAGACAGCTCATACCCAACAGGAGGGCAGAGATGAAGCACCATCATCATGTCCCTGTAATTGCTGCCAGTGGCTGCAGCCCCTCACCAAGGAACACACGGACACACTCCATGGCAGCATCCGGCCGCGCTGGCAAAGGACGACCGTCTGCTCGGGAGAGGGCCCAGTGCAGCACCCAGCCAAAAACAGGGAGATGGGGTACCCCGAAATTATACCTTCTGGAAACTGCCTTTTTTTTTGGCACAAGAAAGTGGTGGATGAGGCTCTGAATCCTGGGTGGTATGAAACCCTGCCAGAGGCTTATCTTCGTGGGATATTTTAAGGGTTAAAAAGGGAGCTAAAAAGATGCATTTTAGAAAGCACATAAGCACAAAGCAATACTAGCAGTATTTTGTCCTGGTGTGGACGGGCACTTTACCACTTGTTTGTTAAATGTGCGCTCCATGACACCGCCTGCACAGCACCCTCTGCTTCCACCCCACCTCAGTCCTTGCTCCTTCACTTTGCTTAAGCCTCCAGAGACTGTAAACGAGAAATTACCTGCTCCCAAACCATTTGGTTCAGAGCTTCATACACTGCAAGACAGTAAAGAACTTTTATTCCTCTGGTTGAAGAAAAATATTGTCTTTTCCTACCTATTGGGGCACTCTCTAAGTCACTTTTTAAAACACACCCGCAAGCACAGCGTCTTGCTGACGTGGAGATGCAAACACCCTCCATGTCTAACATAAATTCCCCTCAAACCAGGACCACCTTATCCCTGGAAGTAAGATGCTGAACACATCAGGTTTGTACTCCATACTGCTTATAGAGATTTCTTTAATTCCATTAATGCCAATGAAAGCAACACAAGTTCCACAGACAAGCCTGTGTTCCTTGTTTTCTTATGTTCAGGCACCCTTACGTTGAAGTCAAATGGTAGGTTCTGCCAACTGTACTTAACGTGTTTGTAAAACCATAAAGATTAAACAGCATAATGTTATAAATCCTATTACAGTATATAATCTCTAAATTACATTCAAGTGGATAAAAAAATACACAGCTCGCTAATGAACCTTACATTTTCATAACACCATTCACACTGCATAGAAGTCCTTAGTTTGGATAAAAAGTTTATGAAAATCCGTTTCTCACAGCGATTAAATGCTGGGGATTCTGTTTGTCCCAGGAATCCATTTCTCTGAAGACGGGCTCGGAAAGGGGCGATTTCCTCACCCCCGTCCCTCCTCTCGGGGCTCTCGCACAGCACCACGCGTTGGGCTGAGAAGTGAAGAGGAGGTGGCTCCTCGGTGGGTACAGAGCAGAGAACCCGACCCCCCTCCCCGGTAATCTGGAGGGCATTGGTGGTGCTGGGATGGCAGGACACAGACACTGCCATTGCCCGTGAACACCGCCATCTCACCATCGCCCGCTGACATTGCCATCGCCTGTGGACACAGCCATCCTCCAATGACACTGCCATCGCCCACTGATACCACCCATCGCCCATGGACACTGCCATCACCCAATGACACCGCCATCACCCAATGACACCACTATCACTCACCGACACCACCACTGCCCATGGACACAGCCATTGCCCACCAACACTGACATTCTCCAATGCCACCACCATTGCCCAACACCTGACACTGCCATCTGCCAATGACACCCACCATCACCCACCAACACCACCATCGCCCAGTGACACCAGCCATCACCCATGGACAGTGCCATCCACCACCATCGCCCGCCCGCCCCCGTCTCCAGTGAAAACCCTCCTTCACTCCTCCAGCGGCAGGGAACGGGGAGGGCAGAGCTGCGCAGAGTACTGCTGTGTGAAAGGGAAAAAAGGACTTTGTCTGCTCCTGGTGGCCCCAATCGGAGGAAGCTGGAGTTTCAGAAACAGCTTTTTTGCAATGGGTGAATGAGTTTTCCCGATCCCCCATAAATAACATGGAAACTAATGTAAATCTGTGAAGCCACAAAGCCCCACCGGTGCCTCCTGGGTGGGTTTTCAAGGCATCAGGTTGTAAAGCTGCAACTTTCTGACCAACAGCAGAAGAACAGTATTTACCAAAACCCGTGGAGTTTTATAATAGTTTCACACCAAGCGAGCTAACAAACCTTAAGCACCAAAAATCAGCATACTCAGGGGACTGTGTGCTGCTTCAAGAGCAAGGGGTTGCAAAATCCTAGAAATGCTATTTTTACTAGTAAAAGTGTTAGGAAAAACAAGTAAAATTACATTCAAACAAATGTTAAGGCTGCAATGACTCTTCTAATCATCAAAATGTGCTAGCATCATAAAAATAGGAGTGTGTGAGGAAAACTGCAAAAGGAGAACATCACCTTGCCAGACTCAAACTGCAAAACAATAAAAGTGTACGAACAACAACCTATATCTAAGTGTTACTACAGAATAGCCCTTCTTACCTCAGATACTTGGATCAGTACGTTCAACCAAAGAAATTCAAACTGCATAAGCATTTACTGTAACACTACTCATTTGGACTAAAAAAATGGCATCACAAAAATAAACCAATGGAAAACCACTTCACCAGTGACATTTAACAAGGCCAACCATAACTGAGCTACGAGCCACGAGTCCTGTTACGGTGTTCCCCTGCCCTCCATACCGAAATTCAGTTTATGAGATCAGGCATGCCTCTCGTCCTGGCTTTGAGAGGAATTGAAGGAGCTGGCACCCTTTAGTCGGCAACAAGACGATTCGAATGTGGGATTTAACCAATTTATCTCAAATTCCTTTAAGTCCACAGGTTTGAAGCTTTTTAATTTTTCTCCAAGAGGCTGTGGAATCCAGCGTTTCTCAAAAGACAGTGCGTTTTTGCTGCAGGCAGACGTCTGTCACCTTTGGTCCCACCTCTCACCTTCTGTCCTCCCGCACTGGGACACAGCCAGGGTCCCTGCCAGGGCACGGGGCCGCAGGACGTCAGCGACCGGAGCTGCAAACCCGGTCCCGTCAGACGGCAGCGTTCCCGACGGGAATCCCGGGTGCTGGGCGCTGGGATTGGAAAGACAAGCCATGTGGAGGGGGGCAACCAGCCCGTCCTGGGGGACAAGGGCAGGGTGATGCTGGGGTCCCATGGCAGCACAGCAGTGTCTGGGTGGGCTCCTGTGGCTCCCGCTGCTGCCTGGGTCCTGCCGAGGGACGGGCAGGACTCGGTGACACCTGGGATTTTATGGCATGTTTTTCATCCACTTGCTCACGGCATAACTGTCCTCTTGGCAGGCACAGTCTGATCCTCGGGCTGAAACCGAAGGGGCAGGAAGGGGATGGAAAGGGTTCGGGAAGGCACTGGAGGTGAGGGTAAGGGGAGCCAGTGGGAACACGAGTCTGGGATTTTGGAAGAGGCCCAGGATGGAGCTGAACCAGGCGTGAGGTGCAGCCACACGGGAGGGACAACCTCCCCTGCCTCGCTGTGGGCACCCATCAGAACGAACATCCCGAACTCCACGGTCCGACTCCAACCCAACGGCTACCAATGGAAGTTGGTGCCATTACTGACAGATACGGGAACCAACATTTCACTCCCGTGGTTCATTTGGTGCCACTTACTTCATCTCTTTAACCTCCACATCCTATTTTATGGACCCCTGTGACTGGTCAAGTGACTGAATGTTCCAACACCTCTTGCTTATCCGCAGCCCTAACAATATCCTGGGGTAGGACCTTAAAAATATTTCTGCTGGTCTGATTCGCCTTTTGTCTCTTTCATAATTAGCTCTTACCAGAAGGTTTATGTAGCATGTAGCTAGATTCCCGTTCCTTGAAAAACTTGAAAGTAAGGACTTCTACAGAGCATGGTCTCTTCTCTGTGTCATGAACAGGCTGAAGCTTTCAATTGAAAGGGGTGGTAAAATGATATTCTTGCAGTCATTAGAGAGGAATGGCATTTCTCAGTGCCCACAGACACCTTGCGCTGGTCTGGCAGAAGCATCATTGAACCTTCCATCCACGTGCCAAGGGAAAGAGTGTCCCAGGTGAACCTGCCTCATCTCCCAGATTGTACAAACACAGCTCGTCCACCAAACCCAGGGGAAACTCTGC
Organism: Calidris pugnax; assembly: GCF_001431845.1. Taxonomy (NCBI): domain Eukaryota; kingdom Metazoa; phylum Chordata; class Aves; order Charadriiformes; family Scolopacidae; genus Calidris; species Calidris pugnax. Next base: position 324,537 of record NW_015092476.1, read on the forward strand.
TGAGCAGGTTTCCGAGGCTCCTTCACACTGTCAACATTCCCACACACTGGCCAAGCAGGCAGGCTCTTCCTGAGACCTTCTCTGGGGCAGGAAGACCCTCACAGACGGACCGACGGAGGCAGAGAGATGGGTGATGGAGGAACTGCAATAACAGGATCCACACCAGAAAACGACCTGCTGCTCGCCACAGCCAGGATGTGGGTGGGGGGCTCTGGCATGAGAGCAGACCTGGGGACACCAAGGTGCTCCCTGACCACCTGTGGCACGGCAGAGCACAGTGTGACAGCGGGTGCTCGTCACCCCTCTTGCCACAGAGGGACCAGGGGACAGCAGGGAGGTGTGGAGGACACCAGCACAGCAGCTGCCTCCTCCCCTTCTGCAGACAGGCTCTGCTCGCTCCCAGCAGAGTGAATTCTCATGGAAACTGAGAACAGGGTGAAGGTCCCTGGATTCCTCTGGGCTTCCTCATGGCAGCCATAGGGACATACAGCACCACAGGGGGCTGGCAGCACCGTCACAGCAGCCAGCACAGCCCCCCAGGGTGATACCAGTGGAGACCCCCAGGTGACACACCAGCACAGCCCCCCTAGATGACAGCAGCCGGGCCCCCCCAGGTGACACCAGCACAGCCCTCCCAGGTGACAGCAGCCGGCCCCCCCAGGTGACACCAGCGCAGCCCTCCCAGGTAACTCCAGAGGAGACCCTCAGATGACAGCAGCGCAGCCCCCCAGGTGACACCGGGCACCCAAACCCGCTGCAGCACTGGCCACGCCGGCCCCTTGGCCACCACCACACCAATGGTGGCGAGCTGTCCCGCAGGGGTCAGCAGAAGAGTAAGCACTCAAGGAATGAGATTCCCCCCAAAAAACAGTTTAACCATTTTTTTCCTAGCATTGACCAAAAAAGGAAGAAAACACTTCTCAAAAAATGATAATTGAACCTCAAATTCTACACTGCAGTACTAGTTACGGATTGGATGACGCTGCTATAGGTTTTAACATCACTGCATAAAATTAAAATATTAAGATAAAAATTTAGTCAAAGAGGAAATTCTCCAATTTTTTCCTCCAGTGTTAAGTACACAAAGTACAACACAGATGTACTTGTTTAACTCTGACTTTATGACTTATGCAAAGCATCACCTATTATTCCAGTGCAAGTCTCCTTAAATAAACTTTTCTAAGACATTGTGAAAATGGAGGTTGTGGATTAGCAAGCAGCAAAAGATGAGGTCATCTAGGCCTATTGAAACAGCGTTTTGAGACCTCGCGGACCAACAATAGTGGAACTTCAGCAAATCCTCTGAAGTACACCCCCTTGTTTTCCACGCAGCCCGGATTAGTCTTGAGCTTCCAGATCTAAAAATACAATAACCCTTTCACTCATATATAATAAAGAGAAAAAAACCCTAATAGGTTTATTTACATGCCCAGCACATAGAACTCTTCTGTATTTACAATACAGAGGGCAAAACAATACAAAACAAATGGCAATTCAAAAAAAAAAAAAAAAGGTTTTTTTTTTCCAAGCTGTTTGGACGTGGTTTGCCATTTCCACAGTGGTGTAAAATCAGAGCCATTCATGTCTCGGCGTGAGGAACGCGCCAGCCTCCAGCAGTACACAGGCAGGATTTTAACAAACCTAGTTTTTAGGAAAACGTGAAATAAACAAGCTCACCCGTGCAATTAGGTCCAGCAGAAATCCCTGGAAACAGGCAGAAGAAGCAGCCGAGCAGCACAGGCTACTCTCTCTCCCATCTACGGTGACTCTCGCCAGAAATTGAGGTATTTCTGGGACAGACCCCACAGCTGGGCAGGAAGAATTTTGCTACCGATCTCAGCGACGGGAAAGTCAAACTCATAACAGACTGTGATTTTTATATAAACGCACGTTTGGCATCTCAGAGCCACTGGAAAAGAATCGAAATTATGACTCTGCTTTCCAAGGTGTTGTGGCAATGGGAAAAAAAGAAAATAACTCCGTGGGTTGGCTGTAAATAGCAAGAGTAAGGACAAGGCTCTGCTTGGCACAACGAAGCCCCAGGGAAGGGCATTTCCACCCCACACACAGACTTTGACACAGAATTTCAGCGCTCGGCTCCTCTGCAGAGCTGTCACCACTGTAGGCCGCGGGAACAATGTAATGGGGTCTTGAAAGGCCGGGAATACCCAGGCTCGCTAAGAATAAGGGGGAAAAAAACACATTACTTCTTTCTAGGCCAGCTGCCCCTGGCCCTGAGCACAAAAGAGGAGGGCACACGGAGAACGGAGAGTGTCTCCAGCGTATTTGTTACCTCCAGCAGCACACAGCCCACTGCAGGCCCTGCAGCAACCTCAGCGCGCTGTGAAACCCCACCACACAACGGGGCTGCAAACCAGGAGCTGCAAGCACCATGGCATGGAGAACATGTGGATCTGAGACAGGAGCGGCCCCGGTGTGTGCAGGGATGGGGCCTGGGGACAAGACAAAACATTTTACAGTATTTTCCTCAGCTACATTCATATGAAATGAATTTAACTATAACTTGGTCTCTTATAGAAGTTGTTAATCCTCCCTAGTTTTATGACAGGAATGAGATAAAATTATTGCAGGTCTTTCCATAATATCTAATTTCTGCATTAAAAAAAACCCAAACCTGAAGAAAAGACCAGCAACCTGGTCTGGTAGGAGGTGTCCTTGCCCAAGGCAGAGATGTTGGAACTGGATGGTCTTTAAGGTCCCTTCCAACCTAAAACATTCTACGATTCTATGAAAATGTCTTTTTACCAGTAGAAATAAAACAATGCAGTGATCATATGGCACACGTGTTTTGCAAAGCTAGGCAACCAAATCTGTGTGGCCAGCTGGGGAATGAGGAGATAATGAAGCCACATGCCCAAGCTCAGAGGAGTCGGTCTCACCAGCCAGCACAGAGTCAGCTCTTGTGACTGTGCCCAGGGACCATCCCGGGGAGGGATCTGCACCCAGCCCCGTGTCACTGAGACACAACAGACGCTGGCTGTGAACAACCACCCTGAGTCCTGTGGCAGCTGCACCAGCATCACGTTCATGGGCATCACGTTCACAGGCATCAACTTCATGGGCCCCACATTCATGGGTGCCACCTTCGTGGGCATCACGTTCACGGGCTTCATGTTCATGGGCATCACCTTCATAGGCACGACCCTCATGGGCATCATGTTCCTGAGCATCACATTCATGGGCCCCATCTTCAAGACCATCACATTCATGGGCTTCATGTTCATGGGCATCACGTTCATGGGTATCACCTTCATGGGCATCACATTCACAGGCAACCGTGTTTGCTCCCCATCCTTTGGAGCTGCAGCCTTCAACTTCCAGCTTCTCCTTTGGTGAGAGGGGACACATGGATGAGGTAGAGCCATGGCCAGTGGCCAGGCCGGGCTGATGGTGGCCAGGTCCTTCGCAGGCCCACCCAGCCACATGCTCGCGCAGACCTGTCCCTGGCATGAAATTGCCAGTGCAGGGGAGCTTCCCCGGCTTCGCTCTGCAGCCAAAACAAGCCATGACGGCAGGAGGAATGACGTCGGGATCACCCGGTGCTTTGTCAGACACCCTCCTCCAGCTGGCCTGTGCCCGCTGCCAGCCTCCGGCCTCAGCCTCCAGCCTCCGGCCTCAGACTCCAGTCTCAGCCTCCAGCCCTAGCCTCCAGCCTGTGGCCTCAGCCTCAGCCTCTGGCCTCAGCCTCTGGCCTCAGCCTCCATCCTCCTGCCTCCCTCCAAACTATTGAAATAAACGCTTGAAGTGAAAAATCTGGGAAATCTGCTTTCTTCTGCGAGGCACTTATCACTTAGAAGTAAATTTCTCTTGCATGTGCCAAGAAGGAAAACCTTTTTCTACGTTGCTGGCAAAACTGTCAATCATCTTGATGAGCAGCAAATAAATGAATGCCCAATGATGGGATTCTATATTATCCTTAAAAAAGAAATCCATCAAATAAACATCAACAGGTAAATGTTTATACCCGACAGCCATCAATTTCAGCTATCCATGCAAAGAGACAGGTGAGCTGGACTGGTAAACCTCGAAATTAGAGAGGTATTAATCATCTGCTCCCAGCCAATATAAACAGATGTTATTTTTAAACAGGCAAAATCATCTCTTCCTCTGAAATTTATTTGCAACAGATAATGTTCTGTTACATTTTTAATCAAGCAGATGAAGTTACATTTAAATTGAAAATCTGCTGCACTCAACTAATCAGGCAAGTAAAATTCTGCGATGATTGAACGGCCGCAGTGAGCACACCACTACAGCAGGTAAATTGTGAAATTTACCTGTCACACCACACAGCTCATTGTTCAGCCACCGCGCCCGCAAGTTGGCAGCAAGGAACTAAGACAAAAAAACGAAAGCCGTGTTGAACGTATTTATAAATCCATCATATTTTAGGAAAAGACCATTAACGGTGACAAGAAAAAAAGAATAAGCTCCACCTCCTTCCTACAAAAAAGCCAATAAAGGTTTATGCAGGTTACTACCGTCTGCTTCGTGCCAGTCCACGCTGCACGTCTGGATACGCTGAGATCAAGGCACAACAGGGAAAATATCTCTTATTTCTCTCACAATAAAATAAAAAGCAAGACAGAAAAAAATATATCTAAAATATTTCAGGGAAAAATGCGGTGTGATTTTTCTGTTAGTCCATTCCTGCCTCTCTGCAGAGGGGTCGGCAGGCTCTGTCCCACCACCCAACCTTCAGACACTGCCATCACCCCCTTCTAACGCTGTGACCCACGGCCCGACCCGGGGGCTCCTCTGCATGAACGGCGCAGGGCTCACCAAGGAACACAGAGCTCAGTCCACACTGCCTGCACAAACACCTGAAAACACTTTGTGACAAGCAAACACCAGAAACGAGTATCTTAATTTTAAAATGAGACCCATACAGTCTTATACACGACATTTATAAATTATGCATGGCCGTGATTTTTTGGTTATGTTGGGCCGAATGGGAACTGGCAACAGACAGGGGGTGCCTGTCAGTCCCCCCCCTCCTGCAGCGCTCACACCTCGGGGTGGTGTGGGGCTGGGGCTCCACGCTGGGTGGGGTGACAAACCACACACCCCCCACCAAACCCAGCGGGGGTCTCCTGTCCTCGCGGTGTCTGGGATCACGGCGGCTCCGCAGCCTGCGAACGCAGCCCGGCACCTCCCGCACACAGAGGGTGCCCGTCCCTCAGATGGGGCTGAAAGCTGCAGCTGTTTTTAATAACACGTTAATTGTTAAATAACATGAAAAGGACACAGAGGTCCTAAGGTGCTAGGGTGAACACACGGTACATGCCGAAGACAGCCGGAAAGTCAGGTTTAAAAGCAGAACACTCGAAAAGTTATTTCCGTTATACTTACAAAATAGTATTAAGACTGATTTCTCCCTAAATTCCTCCAGGAATTTAATAAACTGTGTTATTTCCATATGTTGTTTTATCTATTAAACACTTGTTCCTACAACAAAAAGTCTAACAGTTAGTCTGGCATGGTGTACCTGGGCAAGGGGCACATCCTGCCCTTTAGAATCTGGGTCAGGAAAGCAAAAGTTGCTTTAAAAAAATCAATACAGTAATTTTACTTTGGAATATGTTAAACACTGCAACAGTTTAGACAATGCAGCATCTTAAAAACTAAAACCCTACATTAAGATCTTTATTTTCACTTAAAATACATAATCCTAAGTTCTGAAAGTGCTGTGTTTAAACCCTGGTTTGCCAGGACCCGGTAACAGAGGGTGCCACTGCTGCCCCGACCCCCAGCATCCACAGGAGAGACACTGCCTGCCCCAGAGCTGGGCAGTCCAGCCTGGAGAGGAGAAGGCTCCGGGGAGACCTCAGAGCCCCTTCCAGTCCCTCAAGGGGCTCCAGGAGAGATGGGGAGGGACTCTGGATGAGGGAGGGGAGCCCTAGGAGGAGGGGGAAGGGTTTGACCCTGCAAGAGGGGAGATGGAGCTGAGCTGTGGGGAAGAACTTGTTTGGTGTGAGGGTGGTGAGAGCCTGGCCCAGGTTGCCCCGAGAAGCTGTGGCTGCCCCATCCCTGGAGGGGTTCAAGGGCAGGTTGGAAGGGGCTTGGAGCAGCCTGGTGTGGTGGGAGGTGTCCCTGCCCAGGGCAGGGGGTGGCACTGGGGGGGCTTTAAGGTCCCTTACAACGCAACCCATGCTGTGATTCTGTAACACTTTGGACAGGGCCCGACAGCTCCCCTGGATTAAGTGCAGCCACCTCCACCTGGTGGGAGGTGTCTGGAGCTCCTGGCCCTGCCTGCACCAGGTCCATCCACAAACCACAGACATGGGGACAGGAATTCACACACTGCTTCCCCAGCTGCCAGCGTTTTCCACAGCTTCACTCAGAAGTCAGAGGATCTCTCACATATTTTTCCACCTGCCTCCTGAAGAACTGGCTCATGGACATTGGAGTAGATTGTCCCACAAAGGCCACAGAGGATGCTCATGTCTCCGGAGGGACCTTTGGAGCAGTGGAGACTGGGGACTGTCCCCACATGGTGCTCTGGCAGCAAGCCCTCCCAGCAAAGGAGCATAGCGCTGACATCTCCCTCAGCTGTGCTGAAAAGCTGATAAAAATATGATTGTTTCTTAAGTGAGGAAATTATTTCTTCACTGACCAGATGAAAAATTTTCACAAATTTTGGAAAAACTCTGCTCACACATCCTAAGGAGACCAGACAGTATTACATCCCCCCAAGGCAGGAACGGTTTAGAAAAAACAAGAAACATTAAAATAGCGTTTCTGATTTCACTACTACCACTCCGTATCAAATATATCAAGCAGTGAAAAGAAAACAAATATTATCCAGAGTGTACTACGTTCTGGATTTTATTAGTACGATTCAGCAAATGTTAAAAAGGAGTGAACTACGCTAACGCTGCCCCTGCAGCCACCCTGGCCCCTGCTCCTGCACTGCCTGGGACCACAGAGTGTCACCTCCACACCGCGGGTCAGGGTTGATGGCTTTTAATTTCTTTATAGAAACCCACAGAAAGACTTCAGACAAAGGTTATGTTAGAATGTGCAACGGGACATCCACAACGAACCCCCCGCCGCGTGCCCCCGCACTGCGGCGTGTGGCACGGGCACGGCGGCAGGGATGGGAGGAGGAAACAGGCTTTTCCTTAGGAATTGCTGCCCCGTGAGCTCTGTCGGCTGGGAAGAGAGGTGTCTCCAGGGGTGACAGAGCTGGAGGGTCCTGGCACCCCCCTGGGATGCTCTGCAGCAGAAAGACCCAAATCTGGGGGACACAGACACCCCTTTGGAGTAAAGCACGTGTTTGGGTGTTTTCCTGAACCACAGCCTTTGCATACTTCTGTCTCATTCACTGCACACTGTTCAATCTATTAATTAAATGGCTGGGCAATTTTAACATTGGGTCTTATTGTTGTGAGTACTTCATCTTTTTTCTTTAGTGCTACTTATTTCTGTGATTTTTCCCAGCATTTATAAAACATTCTATGGTGTTAAAGCTGTACAGCAGCTACACAAAGCTATGCACTGAGATGGGCGTGCAAAAAAATACCCGCTCAATACATCCGGTCTTTAAACTGGATTTCATGTTGAAAGATTGTAAGAAATTTTTTGCAAGAAATAATCCCCTGCTGGGGGCCCTTCCCAGCGCTCACCACTTTACACTCACCTCTCCTCCCCGACCAGGGCTCTTCAGGAGTAACTTGCAACAAAATATTGTGATAAATTATTTTAAACTAATGTAACATATTATTAAAGATGAGCATTTAATTAGTTTTATTAATTATGAATTATTAACTTATTAATTTAATAAGTTAAAACTGCATTGCTTTGATCCTTCAACATAACACATATATTAAAGATTACTTTTGCACCTAATTTCCCTTTTAAGGAAACAGGAAATAGCAAGAATTACTGGCAAAGCCTTTAAATTTTATAAAGTTAAAATATCAGATGACATAAGTTCACATATTCAAGAAAGATAAAAATCCCTTTCAAATGAGAAACAAATAATTTCTGATCTTTCATATATCTGCAAGTACTGCAATACTGCACAAACTAAATTTTGCATATGTTCTAATTTCTTTGGTATTTAGCATGTCTTAAAATCCGTTTCTTCCCAAAATCAGGAAATAAATTTTGAAAAGAGCAGTACAGCATTATATTGACAGACTGATGATGAAATGATACATAACTTTGATTAACTTTGATTAATGGAAATGGAAGCAACTGCTAGCAAATTCTATGATTTATTTATTTCAAATAAGAACTCTTCCCTCTTCCCAGGGGTTCTTCCCCACGCCGGGTGTTCCTCAGGAAGCGGAGGGGAAGGGCTCTGTGCGGGGCTGGTTTTATTTCCAGGCAGCAAAGCAGAGCCTGGTGCTGCTCCTGAAACCGGGGCCGGGTGGGAAACGGCCCTTTGGGGTGTTTGATCCCAAACTGCAAAAATCTGTATGGGGGTGAGATTTCAGTTTCCCCCTCGCAGCCCGGCAGCCTCTGCCTGCGGGGACCTGCAAACCCCATTCCAGCGGGACTCCTGCCCCGCGCTCGCTCACGGATTCTGTTTTTACACCTTTTACACCTTTTTCGGAAATGCAGCCCTTGCTTTGGACACTGCTCCGGACACGGGCTGCACCCGGCCATGCCCTCTCGGCCCGCGGCCCACCAGCCCAGGCACTGCCACAGAGCAGGAGCACGCAGAAGGGACGGTGCCTGGGCAGGGGCAGGGGCAGAGGATTCCCCGGGCAGAGGATTCCCTGGGCAGGGGATTCCCTGGGCAGAGGATTCCCATCTGCTCTGGCTGCCATGTGGAAATGGAAGCCTGGGATAAAGGAGCACAGGGCAGGGGTTTTGGGAGAGCCCAGCACCGCTGCCGGGTGCCAACCGCCGGAGTGAACCCTGCCGACACTCATTCACAATACGCACCCTTCCCTTTTTTTGCCTTTTTTTTCAATTAAAGGAAAGCTGCCGTGCTAAAGACAGGAAACTGACTGCAACCAAGACTTTCAGCTTCTGGAATCCGTGCTTGGTGACTGTAAGGCAGCAGCAAGTTATTTCCTAAGATTTTGGAGACAGTGGCGTGCAGCACACAAGCACCCCGATTTCACAGCCTCGGCCGAGGCTGAAGAGCATCACCTCCTGCAAGTGTCTGGGCACCCCCTGACAGCCAGCACCCCCTCACCCACAGCCCGCTCCTCTCTGTGCCCTTATGCCTAAATCCAACTGCTTTTACGTGGTTTAAGGAGATTTCTGTGACATAGCATGAAATAATAAGAACTTCACTCAATTCAGTCTCAATTTAATAGCCTCATTAAACCCAGAAGAAAATATTATGTTTTTTAATTGTGCATTTGTCACTTACCTATACCGTCACACTTCAAGAATGATAGCCAGAATTCCAGAAATAATAGCAAATATAAGAGAAAAAAGACATGAAGTTTCTCTCGTGCACTGGATTTTCTCTTCCAGTAATAACTGAAGCCAAGAGGAGGCTTCAAATGAACGTTACAACAAAGACCTGAGCCTACTCTGCTCCTGGGATCACCACCTCCACCATTTCAAGGACAAGTCTGTTTTCAACATTTTTCATAATGAACATAAGATAAGAAAGTCAAGATGTGCCTTGAGTGAAGGGCCCAAGGTGAAGAACACTCAGTTCACCAGGTACCCTATGTAAGTGAGCAGTAAAAATATCACTCTTACTATTCACCCTAATAAAAACCATGCACTCCATAGTTTATATTCCGGAAGCTTCCCCCCAATTCTGTGAGCAGCAGGTGACTGATTTCCTTCAGCCTCTGTCTACGGAGACCTCAGTGGGTCTGGGATGTGCCCAGAGGAGGAACATGGGGATCTCTGTGGCTGCCAGACCACCACAGCTCCATCACCCATCCTCCTGCACCGGCCACAGACACTGTACGGACTCACTGCAGAGGGCACATGAAACATTGGGAAATTAGTTGTGGCCTTTGAAATGTCTGTCGCTAAAGCTAGTTTATCACAGAAGAACTACTTACTATTAAAAGCTTTTCAAAGTTTTTTTATTGTTTTTTTAATTAAAAAAGTAATAAGAGTAGTGTATGTAGCTCCATGTGCCATGTATCTTTGCCTGAATTAAGGAAGCCTTGTTATTAAATAAGCAAATTAATTTTTGTAAGTATCAGATGAGCATCAGGAGCAGCAGCCTGAGGAATAACTGAAATTCACTCAAACTGAGACCAGGAGCTTTTTCACCACAAATCACAAATCTCACCCAACTGTAGCCACCAGCCACGGCCAGCTTCCAGTGAGAACATCCCCAGGTGCCAGGCTGGAGGGGCACAGCCCCTGCTCCTGCACCATGGGCAGTGGTGGCCCACCTCCCCCTGGTCCATCTGGACCGAGACCTTGCGCTTCAAGGAGAGTCGGTGATGTACGGTGAGCGCAGCACCTTCCCCAGCACGGGGTGGTCGGCTCCGGGAGGGGTCAGGAGGGTCAGGGAAGGGACCCTTCCACACCATCCCCAACTCCGTGGTGACTCAGGTGCGTGCCTGCGAGCCACGGGGTGCAGCACCCTCCTTTGGGGCCGGGGGCCACCCGTGCCCCACCGGATCCCCACTGCTGGTACGGGCTCTGCTGAAATCCCGTCTTTTGGCTACCTGGCCACCAGCTCATGGCTGAAACATGGGTCTTCTGACTCACTCCCCTTCTCCCACCGTGCTCCGAGGCGCCCGTCTCCAGACTGTGCCGATGTCCTCCCAGTGCACCCCTTAGATCACACACTCCTCCCTCCCTCTGCAAAAACAGAGATCTTCTCCAAACCTCACCATCCTGCATCTCCACCAGACAGATGCCTCCTCCTCTGGCCTGGAACGCGCAGCCCACCATCTCCACCTTCCACGGCCCTGCACCACTTGGGGGTCCCCTTGTGCCACCAGCCGTGGGCTCCCCGAGAAGCCCCCATGCTCTTCTCCCTGCACCTTCAACAGCTGACTCCTGGCAGAGAACGTGTGCTGGGGAAGGAGGGGACACACCAGGAGGATGAGTGAGGGGTCCACCAGCCATGGCAGAGGGTGAGGACCCCTGTCCCATGGGGAGGAGGGCTGGAAGGGCTGGGTGCCACCATGAAGCCCCCAGCACCAGGGGTTATGCCAGGGGTTTTGCTGCAACCAGGCAAAACCTACCTGTCATGACCATAGGCAAGCAGATGTTGCCCAACTTCACCCAATGTCCTCACTCTGCACGTTTCGCCACACCAGTCACCCCAGTACGCGCTCAGCCAGCTGCACTGGAGCTGGGACTCCTGCAGTGCTTCTTACCAGGAAAGTGCAGAGGGGGCAGGGGAGTAGGGCTGAGATTCCACCTTAAATAAAGTGATAAAGTGATATCCTCCAGAAGAGAGCTGGATGGTAAGGCTGCGGCCCGTGGCTTCTCAAAAACTAAGAAGCGGTGACATGGATGTTACCAATATCCAACAGGGTGCAGATGTGAACCCACCCACCTCACCATGCTAACTGCACAGGTTAGATTGTTCCTAATGAACAAAAATTAGCATGTATATTACCAAAATGCCCCTGAGAAAGCACCAAACTCCTACTTCTGTTCGTAGACAGAATGCTATGTCTCAATGCATACCCAAAGTCCATCCTGTAAAAACCAAAATAACACATTTTAACAATTTCCCTCTGAGTTTACTACAAAACTTCCCTTCTGGGTAGTGCACGTCTCCCTTTCACAAGCCTTAACCACCACCACAGCCTCGGCAGGAGTCTCCCCGCTGCTCCAGCAATGCTCACCACAAATGCATCGAGAAGTTTTGTGCTGTAAGATTTTAATTACTGAGGTAGTATCATCCTTGTTTCCTTGAATTACAGTCCTGGAGCCTTAGCCCCCCAGCTGCCCTGAAGGGATTTCCTGCCCTGCAGGGTCATCTCCATTTAGTAACAAGACGTCCCAGACAAACGCTCTTCCTTTTTAAGACGTGAGAAACTACTGATTTGGATTTCTGCTTTTCCAAATGAAATGAGTGTAAGAAACTTGGTATGTTCAAGGCCTCTTGGGTTCAAAATCGGAGCCTGATAACAGGATTGAGCTGCCTTCTTAATTTACTTGACTAAACCCTGGAAGGGCTGTTGGCAGGAAACTCTCCCATTTATAATTTTACAAAGGTATGAAATGTTGATAGATAGTTGTCCTATCTAGATGGTTATACTACTTCTGCTCTTAAGCAAGATATATTAGCAACCTACATACACAATGCACCCTAAACACCAAGAAACCCCAACTTAGCTAACACTGAAGATCCCCAAAGTTCAACTTTGAGTCATGGTGGCTGGTATCACCTGGGGACGGGGAGGAGCCCGTACATCACCGCACGGACATCAAAGTCGCATAATGGGACTGATGACACAAGACTGCAGGAGAACCTGGGCTGGAAGCAGTAAGTCATTCCCCATCCCACCCCATCCCACCCCAGTGGGAGGAGAGCCCAGTGCAGAGTGAGGGTTGGGGCTGGACACCATTTGAGTCCTGAGCTGAAGCATGAGCTGGCTCCCACTTGCCACTGAACACCTTGCCCAAGGCAAAAACGAACCCCATGAGATGTGCCAGCCAACAAAGCTCAGGCTGGGCACACGAGGACGTGAGCCCTCCAGCTGTTTTGGGCCATTTTGGGCCATGCTGACTGACAGTTCTGCGGCACACTGGCTGCCAGAGGGCTAACTCACCACTGGTGCTGAGCTGAAGCACTTCTGCTCTGTGCTGCAGTGGCCACCCCAAGCCCAGGGCTCAGGGGAGTACCAGGGGAGTATCAGGGAGACACATGAGCAGCTCAGTGGCCAGTGTGGCTCTGGCATGGCCAGCAGAATTCTGCCAGGGCTCATAACCCCCGCAGGGACCGAGTCACATTTCACAAGCACCCAGTTTCCAAAACATAGAATCACAGAATCATAGAATTGTCCAGGTTGGAAGGGATCTTCCAGATCATCGAGTCCAAACATCAACCCAACACTGCCCAAACCCACCACTGACCCATGTCCCTCAGCACCACATCTGCCTGGCCACCACCAGGGATGGTGACTACACCAGTGACATGGGCATCGTGCGCACCAGTCCCGTGCCCATATGGGTAAGAAAAGGTACCACTTGCAGGAGATCCTGCAGCAATATCTTCTCCTTCCCACCTGAGGTAATTTCTTCTGCAGCCAGCCTTGGGGCTGCCTGATCACAGCTGCTCAGCTCAGGTCTCCCCAGAAGAAAAGCCTTGGTTGTGGTGCTGGTGCAACTTTCTCTGTTCTTCTACCTTCATCCTTGTCATCTTTCATCACCCGTTCAGGGGAACTGAGGAGGTAGAGCAGCAAAACAAACCCCCTCAGCTGCCACCACCCACAGAAGACTCTGCCTGAGCTTCTGCCCCCTGCCCCAACTCCAGCCGCAGCTCCATCCCCACCTTCCACCTCCTGCTACAGGAAGTCCTTAGATAAGGTGACCAGAATTCAGAATTATTTGAAGAGCAGCAGCATTGTGTTGGCCGCAGGTCTCCCTAGGTCCCATATAGTGAAGAAGTCACCAGCACTAACACAAGAACGCCACTCGGCAAACATCAAGGAACAAGCCCAAATCCAGCAGCAGCTTTAAGAGATTCAATAAATTCACACAGTTCAGGAGATTCCCCTTCCTGAGTCACTGAAAATAACCTATGACTGAAAAATAGCATTTAACAGTTTTCCTTTCTCCTTCTTCTGCTGTGAGAACTAACACACGCTTTAAGGCCACTGAGTCCACTACACAGCTGGTTGCTCTCTAGCCCTCATTGTAGTTTTCAAAATGTATGAATAATTTAGAGTGACGACACTGACAATATTCCAATTAAATAACAATTTGACTGTATCCTTCAGACTATCACATGCACTATCAAAAATGTTATCTGCGTAATTCCATAGATGAGTTCCTCATTATTTGAAATTATGTCAAGGGATTACTCAGGGTCAGGAAGGTACAGGGCAAAAAGGCCAAGAAAAGTAATTTGAGCACTCAAAGATGGAAATGACTAGCTTTTGGCAAGATGACTAGGGGCCATTTTCCGTACTTCAGATGATATTATAACTCGCTGGTGGAACTTGGAAGAGGTCAATAAATTTTTAATCAGAATAAGCACAGAAAAAAAGACCACAGCAGAGAAGCCAGCTGCAATGTTTTGCCTCTTTTAGGATCAAAAATAAATATTCTGCATTTGGGATGGGGTGACAAGAGGGGCCATGTCCCGCTGTGTCAGCCAGCAGCCCCTACGCCCGCACTGCTCGGTCTCTGCTTGGCCAGGCTCTCACACGGTGTGAGACCTCTGGCAGCTGAGGAGGATCTGGTACTGGGAGAGGAGCATCCCCAGAAAGACGTCGTTTGGACAATGTTGAGTACAACGTGCCCGTCCTGGCTGGGCCACACTACACCTCGCCAGCGAGAAACACCTAAACTGCACAAACCTGTTACCAACACAGTCACATTTTCTACACATGGAAGCACACAAGCGAGACGTTAAGGATGATCACCGTGTTGACCTAGATCAACCATGATGGATGGACTCGAAAGGTATCTTCCAACCCAAGCAACGCCGTGACTTCGGCTGTAGTGTCAAAATGAGGAAAACAGTTACCCCAATACCACGTTAACACTAAAACATCTTTCCAAAGGTTATTGCATTAAAAAGACTGAAAAATTGTATTTCTCCAATATAGAGTAAGACATATTAGAAGTTCAGTCATTTGTCAGCTTCCAAAATAACTTTTGCCAAAATCTACCTGAATTATTGATTAATATATTCCTTGTTAGCAAAAAATAAACCTGAAAGTGAGAATCTTCTGTTAAAGACAGAAGTCACCATTGCGGTGTTTTTTATAACTTGCAGTCAAACAAGGATTTCTTGTTTCCTTCCAACTCATTTGTAGTTTTTAAAAGATCACAGTATATTTTAGAGTATATCTCCCTTTTAAGAGAAAAAAAGGAAAAAAAAAAAAGAAAAAGAAAATTTAAACCAAACAAGAAATAGCAAATGTTACTTTAAAAGTCAGTCTTTGGTAGCTGAAGTGCATTGCCATACACTGTGATTTCTGTAAAGCTTAGACAAGGTGGGTACCTCACACCCTGTCACAAGCCACTTTGAAGGAGTCACTTTCGACAGACAAGTGTTAAAAAGTGAAAAAATCCCAAACGGGGCTATTCCCGCTGCGAACACCCCCAACGGCAGCCATATTCCCACATATTACACACACACATCCTGCAGTATTTCCTATGTGACCTCATCTCATCTTTCTGCATCAGAAAATGAGAATGAAATAAAACTGGAAGTCATATTTCTCCATTTTTGCTGCTTTAAGAAGATTATTTAAATGCCATGAGCTTATTATTTTGCAAATTCATTTCATCTGGTTTCCCGGCGCATTTCAGCCATTGATATTTGGGTCCAGGACAGAACGCAGCTGAACTTACTACTCATAATATTTTATTAGCTAGTTATATAGTTTATTAGCTAATTATTTTATCAGCACCACTGCTAATATTTTATTAGCAGTCTCTGGCATCAACAACCTGGCACAAGTGCGGGTTTTGCAGGTTTTTGTTATTGTTATTAGCTATTCTGTGCTTAGATTTCAGAAATTACTAATGTGTATCTCTTTACAGATACTCCATCCAAAATGTCTCATTTAGCACTAGTGTAATTAGAAATACCATCTATGAATAAATGTAAGGATCTTTGCTGTAAATAAAAATACAGGGATGAGTTTTTTTAAGTGAAATTTGTGCGTGCAGAGTTGCAATCCGCACAGGAGCATAGCTGTTTCTGTAAAGATAACCATTTCTGGTTGATTTTGAAGCTCTACGTTTATACTATATTTTGTATAAATATTTCAAAAATTGCTCTATTAACTATGTGTTTAGGAAAAAAACAAAGGTGCTCAGAAACTTGATGCTAAAATGTAAATGAGCAAGTACCAGGTCTTTCTGTCGGGCTGTAAAGCGGCCGTTCCCCCCTTTCCTCTGATGTCTCCTTCAGACCACTCCCCTCGCAGCACCACGAGGAGACAATAACCTTAACTTCTGAATTAGGAGCATATTCTGAGGTCACTGATGATTTCCTACTTCTTGCCTCCCGGGGACCCTGTGCCCTCCGTCCCCCCGAGGTGTGTGGTGCCCGCGACACGAGGCACTCCGCACCAATCACTGATGGCAGAGCAGAATTAGTGATGTTAATTACTGTGGTACCACACAAAATACCACTGAAAACACTGTGCTATTCTGCTGTACTTGTACCACTACTTATAAAGTATATTAGAAAACAGCGGAGTAACTGTATTTTTAACAAAAAAAAAACACCCAACAAACCCTGTATTCCACTGCTTAGAGCAAAAAGCTGAAAAATCGTTGTTTTTAATCAAAAAGCAAATGTGGAGTTAGGAAGCCAGTACTATGCAGCCGAATATGGAGGTGCAGCGCTGTCACCTGTACACTCATTTGATTAACCAAGTCATTAGTCAACTGTTTTCAACCATAAGCATTATTATTTACACTTAGATCACTTGTCCTAAATTTTGCTAAGTGAACCCCACTGATGTTGGTCTATAATTAAAACCTGGAATTTTTAAGCGTGGGGACAGGTCAAGAGAGCCTGATACTGATTCCTTGATGTTATTTTGATTTTTCTTCCTCTCTCCCCTGTCCTCTCTTCTGTTCCTTGACGAGAACTGTCTGAACAGACTCTGATTTTTTATTCACTACATACAGAATTTTGTCCTATATGGCATTTCATTTTACTAATAAACTTCAAAATGACAATCATAAGGTTAAATTTTGGAAAGCAAACTGAAAAGAACTTGCTGACTGTCTAAATTTCGCATTCAGACTGGAAGAGCATTTTTTTATTCTTTCCTTCATCCTTGAATTATTTGATATTAAGAGTAATTTTGGTGTTTTCCTCATTGATGATAAGTATACCATTTAAAAAAAAAACAACTAACTAGACACAGAGAAGCAGCTGCTCATTTCATGTAGAACAGGGAGGCCACTGAGACCTCGGTCATTTCCCAGCCTGATTTATGCTGGAAATTCTGAGGAGCCCAGTGGTCAGGAGGAGGTGGCAGAAAGCAGACACAGGTGAGGGTGACGGCAACATTAATGCTACCACAGCTCACACCAGCAATCAGGGGTCCTCTCCTGCTTCTCCCCCTAATTTTAGGTGGTGCACACAAAGTTAATGCCGACACAACCACCCACCCCTGACAGGATGCCGATCGCTCTCCTTCGGGCATCTATGGCCTCAGAGAAACCACAGAAACAGAGGGCTTACACCACACTTACACATTGTTCTTGCAGCTGTGCCATATCCCAACTATTGACAAGGATTTTTTGGTGTATTTTTCATTTATGTATGTTTTATGAGTCCTCTCTGTAAGATACAAACTGGAACAGCAGCCTCTGAGCAGACTGAGAAATGGTCTCAGTTTTACTGATGAGAAAAATCAGGTATTTGCCAAATTAAAAAGAAAGAAAAGATTAGATTAAGTTATCCTTAATGACCAGTAGATCTACAGCACTATAAAGTCACACTACAAAAAATGTCATTTGGGAAGAATTCAGTTCCCAAAGAGCCTGCTTCCTCCTTCAAAGTCCTACAGATTTTTAGCTTCACAAAGCAACTCAAGATTAGTCCAGCTTTGAAATAATAATAAGAAAAAAATTAAAATAAGAAGGGGGGGTGACTTTGAAGGTGCATTCTCTGTGATGATGAATGTGGGATACCAAATAACCAACCTGACCAGGCTTTAATTAACTAAATTCATCAAATACAAGTAACTTGCAGGCTTAAAACCAGCCGGCAGTGTGAGCACCACTCTCCCAGCAATAAAGGAATCCACTCTAATTCCAAGGGCAGCCCTGGAATAGAGTGATATCCCCTCTATCATCGTGAAGAGTCTCTGGTCCACGCGGTACCGGTGGGTGCCAGCCGGTCCGCAGGGAGCTCCCAGCCTTTCCCTTGCCAGTGCTGGGGCCACATGGGCTGAAAAAGCAGCTACAGCAGCTTTTTTCTTCATTTTGACACAGCATTTCGCTGCCTCACCAAGCACCTGGAACATTCTCGTGCGCTCCTCTTAATTACTTGAGTCCACTGGACAATGATTTTCGAATAGGTATTTCCATACAGGGGGAAGTATTCCTCTGCTTTTGTCCTTTCCAGAGACCACACGTGTGAGCCATAAAAAAATTACATCATTGACATATGTCACAGAGGTGTCATTTGTATTTAAAAACATACTGCACTATGAACACACAGGCTAAGAGATAAAATCAATCTCTAAACGTCTCACCTAAGGCCTCAGGAAAAGAGAGATTAAATAATGCTTGCCAAACAAAAGGGATTTTTGCAATGTTGCTGTTTTCTGCAATGGGTAACTCTACCATCACTTTCAACAAGGGGTAGTGTTTAAGGTGAATCACTCGCAGTTGTGTCCAGCACTGCCCGTTGCGGCTCAGGCAGGACAGGAGACCTCAGTCCCCCGGGACCCCATCAAAGTGACCAAACGGTGAAAAAACATGGCAAGGAGAGAAAAAAATCATCATTAACCTCTCCGAGGAGATGGTAATTGGTGCTGAGCACACACCGGCTCGCCTGCAATCCCGTGGCTAATCGGGCCGGGCCCCCCTCTCCCCCCCCGGCACCGACCACCGGCCCCACGGGCAGCTCGCCGGCCCCGGGCTCCCCCTCCAG
>NW_015092476.1:344247-361198 GCF_001431845.1 Calidris pugnax
CCTGCACCCCCTCTCCCTGCACCCCTCTCACAGCACCCCCTCCTCACAGCCCCCCCTCTCGCAGCAGGACGGGCAGAGCAGGTCACCCCACAGACACAGCTACTGCTCCGAGAGGAAACAACCTCAGCAGACACACGGGAATGCCTGTATTTTTAGGCTTTGTTTTTGACAAAAGGATGCGGCATGAGAACAATTTAAGTAGTTACTTTTTCTACCTAGAAATATAGAAGTTTCCAAAAGATTTTTTAAAGAGAAGAGTGCATCGAAAATAAAATAAGTTAAAAAAATAGCAACAAACTAAATCACTACCATCTTAAAAACGAAGGTCAGCATGGGTGTCTTTCAGAAAGAGGGAATAAACTGCCTTCACCAACAACTCATGGGGACATGTAAAACCTAAGTAATATAAATATATACACTACCAATGCCAACTGCATTGTCCCTCTGCTCTGACGGCTGGCACTGAATTATTAAAGGAATCCTCTTCTTCGCTATTGTAAATTTTACGCCAAACCAAAGCTACCATTGATGACCTGACGAGGAGCCCCCCCAGTGCACGCCCACCGCTGCAGTTCAGAGGTACCACGAGTGGAGTGAGGCGCTGGGGGAGCGTGTTCCTGGGACCCCTGGGGCAGGGGGCTGTGCTGGGCTGTGCTGGGCTGTGCTGCGGCCCCTCGCCCAGGGGGTCAGGGGGGGGACACAGGCCGCTGCCCCCCGAGGCTGCTGGGGACGGGGGAGAAGGCTCTGCTCGGAGTTGGCAGCTTTTCTGGCCGGGGTTTCCTTTGTGGAGCCGCGTCCCGGCTCTCCCCGCCGACAGCACACGGGCACCCTCGCACACACCTCCGTGAGCGCACACTCACACACACACGTGTGTACATGCTCATACGTGTGTGCACACACGCTCCTACAGCCGGCCCCCGGAGCCCCCCACGGCCTGGGGGGGCAGGGGAGATCCCCGTGCCCCTGCGGATAAAAGTTTTAAAAGCAGAGGTCGCGGTGAGTGAGCGGGTCCTTACCTCAGGCTGGGCCACACGCACCCCCCGCCGCCAGCACCGCCACCGCCCCGCCGTGCGGCACCCCCGGCACCGGGAAACGCCGCTCTTTCCCCGTGCAGAGAGAGTTTTTCAAAAAGAGACCGAAAAGAGCATCTGTCAGCCTCCCCCCGCCCCCGCCCCTCGCCCTCCGTGCGGGGGGTCAGAGGGTGGACGGGGGAGGCTTTATCCAGTGCCGAGGGTGCCCGGACGGGACCCTCTTCTGGCGCCTCAGCACTGCGAGGAAGGACGAGCCCCAGCAGTCACAGCACAGCAGAAAAGTGACGGTAAATCCACCCGCTTTGGGCAAAGAACCGTCTTGTGACTGTCACCAAACCCTGCTGCATCCACAGGCCTCCTGGGCACCTGCGAGTGGGCTCCCCTCACCTGCACCCCAGGGGTGGGGGGACGGAAGGAGAACAGCCACCACGTCTTGGACGCGACGCTGTGCGAGGAGAGCACAGCGACTCACAGAATTAGCCCCCAAAACACAGGGTGGTGGCGGGTCCTGTGCATGTGGCCATGGCCCTGCGGCCCGGGAACATCAGCCAGACACCACCGCACATCACCCACCACCACAAGTCCAGCTGAGCTTTTACCTTCTTGTTTTCTCACTCCTAGTGAAGTCACTATCACCCAAGATACTTGGTGGTGTTGCACACAACGTAAAATCAGAGACAGTAATTAGGAAGGGTACTAGAGGAAAAACAAACACAACCACCATCATGGGATGTGCAGAGAGGTTCAGCCTGGCAGGTGAGCCAGAAACCCTCAGCACAGGCAATGAGTGATGGGCTGCTCATACAACCTCCTGCGTGGTCCTTGGTGTCACCCTCACCTCTTACCTTCATCACCCTCACCTCTCCCACCTCCCGAGGGTGATGGGCTCCCGAGGAGAGAGAGGCCCCCATCAGAGACCAGGTGCCGTGACCATCAGGCAACTGGATGGGTTCTGGTGACCCAAACCTCCCTCATCCAGAGTTTCTCTGGAGATTTGTGGAGTTATTTTGACTTATGTGTGGAGGCTGGGGACTGTCTCAGCACCAGAGGGGAAACAACCCAGCCAGGGCTGGGAGCAGGGCAAGGTGTGAGCCCACACTGGCCTCTTGCTGGCCAAAGGCACGGTTCTTACCAGCAAAACCCACTGGAGGAGCAGGTTATGGGTGAAAAACATGAAAATCACAGAAGGCATGAAATGCTTATCAGTAAGAACACTGGAAATATCAGTTATATACATTAATGGAGTATAAAGACAAGCATTCTGATCATCCCAGGACCCATCAGGCTGTGTTACAGACACTGTGTGTTTGTACCTGCACAGGCACAGACACGGCAATGTTAAGGATCTACGCTGAATCTCCTCTGGACACAAAAAAGGAAAGCGCCACCAAATCCCAGCTGTTGGGAGATCAATGGTCGCTGAGAGAGTATCACAGCCCAAGTTTTCCCTGCTCTTCATTAAGGAACTGGCAGATGACCCAACGCGCAGCGGCTCAGCCCACCTGCAGCTCAGACCTCGGCGGCCAATCCCCCCAGACCCAGGGGAAAACAGAGTTCTCTGCAGAGAAAAGGCCCCGTTTTCTCTAGAAATGTGCCAATTACAGCCTCAGGGCTCACAAAGCGAACTGTGAGCCATCCTTCTGCCTTCCTGCGAGTGGAGATTGTGCCCACAGCTTTGGAGCACAAAACCACTTCCACTAGGTGCTACGATAAACAGGAAAACACATAATAAAGCATTAACAACAGCCCATTTTATTCCTCCTGTCTCTCCTTCTCTAGACTTTTGTTCAGCTTTAAAATTCATTAATATAAACTTGGGTTTTTTCCTGTGGTTATTCCACGCACATACCTGCATGATTTACATCCCTGTGTAGCCCTGCTCAAACTTTACTTTTCCCCTTTTTAAACCACTAACTCCTTTGTCTTCAGTATATTCTCTGTTGCATTTTTAATTACTTAAAAATCTTGACCTTCTCCTTCAGAAGGATTAAATCAGTTTCCCAACAGGGTTCAAAAATTCAATTGCAGTATGAGAGTTTTCCCCCACCTGTAAGAAACCCAGAGAAACAGGGACAAGGAAGAAAGATCAAACTGATGACAGAAGTGGAAAAAAATTCCCCTTGTAACAATCAACAGAGCAGAAAAAAAGAGAAAAAAAGAGAAAAAAAGAGAAAAAGTCACCCAGAATATATGACCATGTAAGCATGGGCACTCTTGCATTAAACCTAGTCAGCAATCCAAAGCCATGGGAAATTTAAATTAGAGCTAAGGTCCACAATAGCGGGGAAATCTGTGCAGATAAAAGGGCCCGCTCAGGTTGCAGGTACACTTAGCCCAGATCTCTTCAGATGTGCAAAGGAACTTTATTAGTTTTATTAATTTTTTTTTTTCTTAAATAATCAAGAGATTCGAGTGTATCCACGTTACACGGTAAAGAAGATTAAGTTTTTTTTCCTTTAATCAAAATATCCCTATGCATGTGCTGTGCGTTCCGTGCAGGGGTGGGTTCCCGGGGCCGGCTGCCGCCGCGGGGCTCCCGCACACGGCTCCCAGACACGGGGAAACCCAACCACAGGAGAAGCCCGGGCGCTCGGCGGGCTGCGGTTTTGAGGAAAGAAAGCCGATAAAAGGGTGCCAGCAGCGCCGGCCAAGCCAGGGCAGTGGCGGGGGGGGACCCCGCACCGCTCCCCCGGGACCCGCACACGCACCCCCACGGCGGGAACGCAGCGCCCGACACCACCATCCGTAATTAACACTGCTCTGCAGCAACAAATCTGTTTACTTCTGACAACAACTTTGGCCGAAATTTAATAGAGTGATTCCACACCTCAGGCACCCAAGAAGCAGAGGGAAGGGTGGCTCCTCAAAGAGTTTTACCGTGCCCTGACAAAATGAAAAAATTCCTGTAGAACGGAAAAAACTGTACCTGAACCTGTAGGAATGAGAAATCCTGTAGCATTTTTGTAGAAAAAGTCGGTTGGTGCTACTAGTATCAGTGCTCTAGAACAAAAATATACCGTACCCTGCTGAGTTCGTGCTCAAAACCATCTGTCAGGGAAAAGGGTAAAATAAAGAAGAAAAGCACGACTCACTGTACTTTTTTTGCCCTTTCAGAAATAAGCTTACACCTTTTCATCATTTAAAAATACACGCAGGGATTTGAGTAGCAGCACAGAGAGAACAAAATGCAGATGTGGTCAGATTTTTGAATAGTTTCTGTAGTACCACGCAGAGTTAAGAGAAAATTAAGTCATACATCTAGAAGAAGCCATTTACAAACTGATAGTTAACAAAGCGTGTTTCCTTTTTGAGCATGGCTGAAAAAGATAAAAGAATAAGCTAAATTTATCAGAGACTGCTATTTCTATTTTGACCCCATAAGCTGTAGTTACTGCTGCTGAAGCTGCTGAATAGAAAACTCCTTCCTACATTATTTTTTAGGGAAGAGGCAAAAATAAAATGCTTTCAAATTTCTTTTTTTTTCATTTTAGGCATTTTTTAATGGTTTCATTCACTAAATGTTTACATCCCCCCTCCTTTTTTTTTTTTTCATTTTACAGATGTATTTTTATTATGGTTCCTTTGATAAATGAGAGGCTTGATTACTAAGGATGAAAATCGGTGCAAGACCTCTAAAACTGGAAAACAAGATGGAAATGGATGCCAAAAGAGAAAGCTGAAAAAACTGCTTTGGAAATACTAACTTGCACTTTGTTTTATGTTCCCCGTTTTTTTTTTTTGTAAGGGGCAGTTTTGCAGGAGCAGAAGTGGACATAAAACCCTGTGCCTCGAGTGAAACGATCTGGCCCTTGGACACCAGCATCCTTTCATAACTGCTTTCAACACAGAAGATTAAAAATGCTCGTATTTTACCAAATGCCAGAAGTCAATTTGTTGGGAAACACAAAAATTACTTCATTTCTTCAGACAGCCAGAAGGTCAAACATTTTAAAACCCCTTGCAGGTCCCCACAAGCCCCATTTCACACTTTCTGCCCCAGGTCTCCCGCTCTTCCTTTGGCTGGGGTTACCCCTGGCCCCAAAGTGACACCATGTACGGCGTCTGTGCAGTCAGAAGGGGGGTGTCCCCCTTGTC
The DNA here is from genome assembly GCF_001431845.1 of Calidris pugnax. Classification (NCBI taxonomy): domain Eukaryota; kingdom Metazoa; phylum Chordata; class Aves; order Charadriiformes; family Scolopacidae; genus Calidris; species Calidris pugnax. Next base: position 349,374 of record NW_015092476.1, read on the forward strand.
ACCGAGCCCCTCTGCACCCCGGGGCTGGAGCCAGCACCAGCAGAAGGTGGTCGGGACCCCGGGACCCCCAGCAGCATCCACACCGAGTGCCACGTGTGGGAACGGCCCCAGCTACCGCCTGCCCTGTCACTGTCCACAAATGTCACCAAAACGTGGCCAGAGCTGCCCAGGAGGTGGCCCTGGGGCTCCTGGGGAGGCTGAGGAGATGCCACCACAAAGGGCACCTGGAGATGACGCTCTGTGCTCGGGGGCTGGCCCTTCTGAGAGCAACTCCCTGTGCCCGAGGAGGAACCTCCAGCCCTGCTCTAAAGCCTCACTGCGTAAGGAGCAGAGCTGAGCAGGCAATGTCGGCTCCCTCGCTGGGAAGGCAGCGCAGCACTGTGTGCTGCTGTGTGGAAGCTGGGGATTGAGGAGCAGCCCCAGGCACCGCACCCCACCAACCTGGCAAGCCCGGAGAGCGATCGCATCGGCCCGCTGTCCCCGAGGAAGGGGCTGGGTGGGCAAAGGATGAAAGAGGGAGAAGATAATTTGTTTTTTGTACCCCTTAGTGGCCGGACGTCAATGCTGCAGCTTTGGAAGCTGTCTTTCCAAAAGCCGTGAGGGAAAATAAATGCAGAGATTAGGATTGTGGCGATACATGGGAGAGGAAATATGTTAAAAAGAAGCTTTTAATGAAGGAATGGATGAAAGGTTTCCAGCTACAGGAGATTAACATTCTTATCATATATACTCCTATTGCAAAGTGGAGGAAAGGGGTGGGAGGAAAGGGGTCTCCTGCAAAGAAACTCTCTGACACTGAAAATGAATTCGGTGTATTTAGTACAGTTTGTAATGTTTCCTTTTGAACACTTTCTTCTGGACTCTAAACGTTTAAAAAATTGGGTAAGTCATACCAAACACCTGGGTCTGCTGAATTATCAATTTTTTTAATGCCACGTGCAGCAGGTAGGGTGCTTTTTGCAAAGCAAAGAGCAGCAGCAGCACACACACTTCCCAGTGCTGTGCCAGGAAACCCATGGGCGACCAGCTGGGGGCCAGTAACGCCCGGGGGCCGGTGGTCGCTGCCCTTCAGCGTGGCCGAGGGAGGGTAATTGCGTGCTGCTCCACTCCCAGCGACACACAGCCCCACCGGGGACAGACAGCCGGAGCAGAGGCTGCGGGCACAGCAAGAGCTTCCCCTGAGCCCCGGCCTGAGCAAGGAGCCAGCGCCCCCCGTATCCCAAACCAGCCGAGGAACCAGCCGTACAACCAAAAGCTGGATTTTACAGAAATACGGGGATAGGGTGTGCTGCTCCGCTCCCAGTGACACACAGCCCCACCGGGGACAGACAGCCAGAGCAGAGGCTGCGGGCACAGCAAGAGCTTCCCCTGAGCCCCGGCCTGAGCAAGGAGCCAGCGCCCCCCGTATCCCAAACCAGCCGAGGAACCAGCCGTACAACCAAAAGCTGGATTTTACAGAAATACGGGGATAAACGGGGTTTTGCTTAACGTGATGTTAGACAAGCGAAAATAAAAAGGGAAAGGCATCTAGAGGTGTTTGGAAAGAGGGCAGGAAGGGAGGAAAGCTTCCAGCCGCGCACTGAGGGCCATGGTAGCCTTCAGGGTGTCAGCTGGAGGCCGGAGGGTAGAGGTGAAGAACCTTAATTCACCACCAGGAACCAGAGCTCATTTCCCACAGCAAGGGGACGTCTCTTTCTGTCAGGGCAGAGGGAGGTATCTGAGGCCAGAAGGCCACATGGTGGGAAGACTCTGCACTGGAGGCACCAAGAAAGCATTATTTGTTTATACAGAATATTAAAAATAATAATGCCATTAGACCAGAGCGGGGCAGGCAAGTAAGATGTAGAGGGGCTAACAGAATAAGGAGATACACCTCATTCCTTTCCTTGAGGGGCTGCTTCGGACCCCAGTGGAGCCTCAGCATCTCTGTCTCAGGGACTCACCAAATGACTGATACAACCAGCTACTCAGAGAATTCTTCCCGTTGCAGCTTCCTTTTCAGCGTGAAGCAACCTGAACACGAGACACAGCACGACACTGTCACAGGAGGGCTGTCCCATCGACAGCCACAGGCGGTTTCGGGGCAGAAGGGACAGGGCAAGGCTTCACCCCTCACTACACCTTGGTCCATTCTTACTGATACTGCAAGCCCTAAAATAGTAATTTACATACTGTGTAGTCACCTAAATACTTGGTCTCATTCTTCAGAAACCCTGAAAACAGAAGTGTGCATGTCTCAAAAGAATTTAAATGAATTAGCAAGGAATATCTTTGAGACGATAATTTGCCAACACACATCTTGTTTAAATGCACATCTTCCGTTGGATTTAAAACTTACGTTTACGTTTCAGCAAAGGAGACCTTTACAGAACTGGAGTTCTATACGCTGCGTAAGCTCAGTCTACAAATTATGGTTACTTTACATTAGGAAGACATATGGCTTTTGTTCCCTAAAACTATTTTGAAGCCGGTTTGGCTTTTTACGACACACACACCTACGTACACCACCAATTTATTTTAAGCTTGTGTCTGTGCATCCCCATCACCGTACACGCCACAAACAGAGCAGCTGAACTGAACTTTCGCATTCCAGAGCTACCTGGATATCATTCCCTGGAATCTGGGATGAAAAGCAGGGTTTGAGGGGAGCCCCTGGAGCCTGCCAGGGCACAGCGCCCGCTCTGCCCGTGGCCACAGCAGAGCCAAACGGGTCATCATTATGTTATCCTTCTGCTTTTCACCAGAAGAAAAGCGCAAAGGTGAAGGCTTCCTGCAAAGTCACACACAGGCAGGAAGGTGGCAGATACGCTGCAGAAGGACGTGGAGGTATAAGCACCTGTGCCCAGAGGCTGGGCTGATGGCCCTTCCACACGTCCCAAAAGCAGAACCACCACCGCTGGTGGCAAAGAGCAAAATGGGGCTTCAAGGAGGTTCTGATGGAGCTTTGAGAATGACAGTCACAGTAGGAGAAGAACAGTGACTGTCTGTGACTTCCCATTCGGGCATCACAAAAAACGCCTACATCGCCCACATTAAATGAAACCATCTTAGTTCTGAAGAGTATGACAAGTTTATACAGCGCAGGAAAATTCTGCTCCTGTTACCTCTGGATGTGGGTGTCTTATTGTCAACATCTATGAATATATCTGTGTGGAAAACAAACATTGCTGCACATGTTACAGAAACATACTGTAAGTGAGCAAAACTGTATGCTGCTATTAGCCTCCCAAATCCATTTTTAAAAGCCTCTGGGTCAGCACTGGCACCTCCACTAGAACAGCACAAAGAGTGAAGGATGAATATTCGTTTTCATGTTACACCTAGTAAGCATAATCACTCTGATAAATTAATTGCAGAATGTTCCGCAAAATGCGTATATGTAATTTTGAAATATGCTCAAGTCTCAAGCACTGTTTAAACATTTTTCTATTGTCTGTTTTTTTTGGGGTAATCTTTAGAGCTAATATCAGCAATTTTCGTACATAAATCCAAGGGGATACACAGAGTAACCTGAACATGAGAAACCTAACTCCAGGTCCTTTGCCCACCCAGCAGTTGTGAGGGAAACAGACGGTACCCAGACAGCGTATTAACTGTGCGAGGCACAACCTGCATCGCCCTTACGGCTGTCACCACCCGGCAGCAGGCACGAGCTCCCCAGCTGGCACAGCAATTTCAGAAAAAGACAAGCTAATTAGCTCTAGTTTCAAAGAAAAGGACGGGATATGAAAATATAAAAAAAGAAAGAAATTCAGCAACTTCAAGTTAATTCTTAGAAACTGCATTTTAAGAGATTTACAGGGAGAAAAAATTAAATAAATTCTAAATATGATGTGTCTATGTGGTGTTCGGGGTTGGCAGCTGAATGCCCTGCCACTCTCCTGGCACCGCACCGGGAACAGGGAAAGCATTTATTAAATCTCAGAGGCCTGGGCAAGCCACAGGTCCGAGACCGAGTGTGCACCGTGCCCTGGTGAGCGAGGGACGATGGAGAGCTTGGCAAAATACAGAGAGAAAAACTCTGCACTAAAGCTATTGAACGTTTACGGGCAAGAAACAGGTGTTTTACCAGAAAAGAAGGCAAAGACAATTTCTGGGCTTTCCCCTCTGGCAGCAGCAGCATGTGAACAGCAGCCCTGTGTGCGCAGCCTCCCCGAGGAAAGACTGCACAGGCATGGGCTGCAGAGCGTCGCGTTCCCGGCACCCAGAACCGCCTCATTCACATCTGCACCATGGAAAATGATGGCATACTTTTATTTTTAAATGAAGAAAAGTATCATTTTTTTTTTTTAAATGAAGATTTTTAAAGTCTGTCAAATATCCCCACGCTGCAGCTGCTGGGGCCTGGCCACCGCAGCAGCCTCCTCCCACATTGGCAGGGGCAGGGACACCGTTTCTGGAAATCATCTCCTTGTCGGAGAACCAGTGGGCAAGAAACGAGTGAGCTGCATGTCTGAGAGAGCTTTGAGTTGCTGGAGACAAGGTATGTATTCCACAGTATGGAAAAGGACAGGTATTCATGTATTCCATGACAAGCTTTCCACAGTATGATTATTACAAACACACACCTAAAATCTGTCGCTCTCACCATCACATTTAGTAACCTTCTGCATGGTAACGTGGAAGAATATTTTGCAAAATACCAAATTGTTAGTTATTAGTCTTAGCAGTTGGGAATCTCTCTGGATTACTCAGCACAGAATCCACACCAGAAGTCACAGTAAATCTTAGACTGACAGCCTGAACCGCCGGGCTCCAGAAGGAGTGTTTCTAGAAGGAGAACAAGCCCAGGTGGTCTCCCCTCCCGTGACAGGTCCCTCTCCCCGGCTGCACCTTCTCTGCCCCGGCGTTCAGCAGAGCCCTACGGGGAAGGAGAACAAGCCCGGGTGGTCTCCCCTCCCGTGACAGCTCGTCCCTCTCCCCGGCTGCACCTTCTCTGCCCCGGCGTTCAGCAGAGCCCTACGGAGCTGGCGCCTGCGCGGCTGAGAGGTGAGCGGGCAGACGGGGCAGGGGGCACAAATCTCAGCACAGGGAAAGAGGAATGACACTGCTCCCCGCCTTACGAGCACTCATCACCTTCCCACCCCACAGCACTTTTTACTGTTATGCAGCTCCTACCCTGATTTTCTTTATGCCTTTAGTCCTCAAACTGTTTTTTTTCTGCTAACTTTATTTACAATTAGAAACCGCTGTATTCCCTTTTTACTTCATCCTCCTTCACCCTGCCACTTCTTATATGCTTTTAGGAAAACAAAACATACGGGAAAGTTGTAAAGTTCACAGCATGAATCACTCTGACATCACTTCTGAATTTCTACAAGCGAAAACGCCATCTTTCCATATATGATGCTACTGAAGTAATGGTATTGAAATGGTATAAATAAGTGGCTATTTCCTTCACCATAGTTTCGCACCCATCATTACACACTCCAATTTGCTTTCTGTTTATCTTCCTTTTCAAACATTGGCATCAGGACCGCTGCAGACAAATCCTCCCACACACAGATGAATACTCAAGCAAGCAATTGAAAGAAGTACTAACCTTCGCTGACAGGAGTCGCACAGCCTTCGAGGTTCAACATTATGTCTTCATCTGTGTCATCTGCTCCAGCTCCCAGAAGCATCCAGCTCTCCACGTTCTCACTGTCAGAGATGTAGCTGTCCTCCTCCGAGCTATCATCTATGACGAACACGTCCTGGAGGGTGTGAGCTCCAGCAGAACTACCTGGGTCAGGCTTCCCACCCGTGCTTCTCCTTTCCCTGGAAAGGTCCATGCCCGGCCCAGGAGACAGGGTGTTGCAGGCGGCAGCTTCGGCATGGTTCGGTGTGGAAGATCCAGGGGGGACATGTGTTCTACCTTGAGGGGAAGAGCTCGTTGACTTCTTTGCTTTGCTTTTGTAAACACTGTCTTCATCTGGTGTATCAGACAAGACGATGACCTCAGAATCATGTGAGAGCTGAGCACCACCACCGACTAATTCAGTGATTTTCTTGTCTTCAGGCTGTTCCTCGGTTAGAACTGAGCTGTGACCCGTGGCTCCTGCAACAGCAGCTTCTTCATCCATTTCCAGTGTGCTGATTTCTCCAAGATTTTGGGAGTAGTGGATCTGGCTATAGAGATGAAATTCCACCTCACTATCAACACTCTGCTCACTGGATGACTCCTCATGATAAAGTTCATCTTCATACATGTCGGTATCCTCGGAGTCTTCATATCCAACAAACATTCTGGAAAGCAGATAGGCTGTATCTACAAAAAAACAAAAGGTGATATTAGAATGGTGAGGAACATATGCCAGAACCCATCTTCCAGATGATACCTTTGGTCTTTCTGGAATTGCTAAGGTTAGTCATTGAGCTCTGCAAACGGAAAATAAAACTGAGCAGACTTAACAGCTACAGCAACTGATGCTCAAATCTGTAACAGCAAAAGCTACTTAAGGGTGCATATAATTTAATCTCAACTACTACTTTAACCTCAGCTACTCTGGCTTCTGAAAGTTGCAATTAATGGAGCTGTGGAGCCTCCACAGCTCCTCTCCACCCTGGGTCCAAAATCAGGGTACCTGCATGGATTGGAAGGCAAACGAGAGTCTGAATCTGAGTTGTGATCGTTCCACCAATTCGTATTAACTCTGGGTACTTTGCAACTTGTTTTACTAAGCAACATCTTTTATATATATATATCTGAAAGAGCAGGGAAGGCCCATTTAACAATGAAGTAACTTGAAGCCCACCTAGACCTGGGCTGCAGAGCCACCTGAATGTAACCCTGTGAGGAGAAGTGCCAGGGCTTTGGTACAGAAGCACCCAGACATGGTCTGCATGAGCTCAAGACTGAAGGCAGCTGAAGGCAGCAGAAAGAGAACAGTAAAGGTGGTACAGAAATCTGCAACCTTCATACAAACTAGCACATTGCCTTGTCCGATGAGGACTCAGAAACTGAGTCACAGTGCCACGGACACACAACATCAGTGCTCCCAGGCCTGAGGAAGGTATGTCTGAGGTGTCTGCCCAGCTCAGTGTGAGCTGTGACAGCTCTGTGCTGCTATTGGTTAAACAGTAAGTATCTACAGCCTTTAAAGGCCTTTTTGGGGCACATCTAGGACAAAAGCCCTGATTTCCCTTCTCACATACGCAGCGACACTGCTTTTCAAACAGATTATGCTGTAAGAGCTGGCTGATGGGACAAAGAGCACAAAGTTTGCAGATGATGCAAAGTTTGCAGGAGTGGTTGGTACGTCGGACAGTTGTGCTGCCACTCGGAGGTGCCTCAAGGGGCTGGAGACGTGGGCAGAGAGGACCCTCATGAAGGTCAACAAAGGTCCTGCACCAGTCCTCCACCTGGGACAGAGACATGCTGGGGGCCACTGCGTGGAGAGCAGGTCTGCAAAAAAGGACCTGGGGATGGGACAAGTTGCCTATAAGGTAGTAGAGTTCTGGGACAAGGACACTGGTCTCCCAAGGAGCAGGGTGAGGGAGGTTATCCTTCCGCTCTAGTCTGCTCAGGAGAGCACACCTGCAGTGCTGTGTACAGCGCTGGGCTCCCCACCACCAGAAGACATGGACATACTGGAGTCAGAGCAGTGAAGGGACACTAAAATGATTAAGGGACTGGAGTGTCTGACACCTGAGGCCAGTCTGAGAGCTGGGACTGTCCATCCTCCACAAGAGGAGACTGAGGGGATCTTATCTACGTACAGAAATACCCGATGGGGGAGGTCAGTAAAAAGAATGGGGGAGGGGGTGTAAATAAGATAGAGCCAAGCTCTTCCAGGCAGTGTCCAGTGGCAACACAAGAGGCAGCAGACACAAAAAATAAAATACAGGAAATGCCACTTAAACATAAGGAAAAACCCTTTTTTACTCTGTTGCCCAGAAAGACTGTGGAAGATGTTCAAAACCCAGATGGACACTAGGCCCTGAGCAAACTGCTCTGGGTCACCCTGCTCTGAGTCAAGGGGCTGGATGAGACAACTCCCAGAGGCTCCTTCCAGCCTCATCCCAGCCCAACAGTGAGTGTCTCCAGAACTCACTCCCTGCTCCCCAGGGAGACAGGAAACCCACAGACATTCTGAAGTTACTTTGCCTAATTCGTGGGATAGTCTTTCATTTCCATCACGCAGGGAGGAGACAAAAGGGAATACTTCCTCTTAAAAGTCTGTCTTTATTTCTGTGTTACAGTTGCTCTTAGGGAAGCCAACAAGCTTTTTTAGACATGAAAACTGTTGGAGTTCCATTTTCAGTTGTGGAAGGAAGCGTGTGGGACTGTTTGGATTCACATACCAATACACGTGCAAAAATTTAGAATTGGAAGCCTTACACATAAGCAATTTGTGCAATGATGGTATTTTAAGAACCCAAAGGCTCTTCTTATGACAGCTTTGTGTGCACACCCTGCAAGAGTCCTTCCCTGACCGTGACAGGTTTGACCTCGTTTGTATTCCTGTATACCAGCATTCAAACTAATGAGGAAGACATTTTTCACAGCAAAAATAAACAAACCAAAACCACATAAAACTCGAGCACACAGGCAGGAAAGTGCAACGCTTACTGACAATCCATACGGAATGCCCTTTTCTGTTTAGGCTTCCAGTAGATGAGCAGACATTGTCCCTCAGGAGTTACACAAAGTAGTGACCCTTGCTGAAAACACGCAGCTGAACGAGACTGCTGGGTCATGAGAGTCAAAGAGCGCCCAAGGAGATGACTCACAGACACTTCATGATGAAGACAAGAGTAAGAAGAGGCAGCATGGCACTACGCTTACTTTGATCTATCCTCCCCAGAAGCTCAGGTCAACAGCAGCTCCTCCTGTTCCTCTCAGGTCCACACACGACTGGGATGACAAAGGGCTCTTCCTCTTGCTCAGCATGTATGGCAGCCCGCTGAGAAATGGGAAACATCAAACATCAGTGTAACAATCCAGACCAAAGATACCTGGTTCCACTGTTCACCATCCTCAAACTCAGGCAACACCTCCACCCCACCTCTTACCCACTGAGTCAAAAACAGCCATTTCAGCTGTTTGGCATCAAAGCTGACAAAAGCTCTAGGAGAAGGAAGAGAAGCTTGATAGACAAACTTTCGCTCTTTTTCAGGTTGTCAAGTTGAAGCAGTCTCTTACTGTAATCATACTGATACTCAAATAGACTGCCAGTCTCCAGCAATTTAGATTTCCTTTCGCCAGTGAAAGGTTTTGGCTATGGGCAGTTGTCCTTTCTGTTACCAGCTAGACTATGACAAAGACATCCCTCATGTCGGAGCATGAAAGCTATGTTAAAAATAATAGTCCGGCACAGACTAGCTGATTTGATGGGTAACACCAGCTGCAGAGTGCACAACACACAGACACATCATACTTTGGAACTGGTCTGCCTTACTTCAAAAAACACCCAGCAAACTTCAAATCCTAGGCCCGTCCTTCCATCGAGGGGAATCCCATTCCCACCTGAACCCCGAGCACAAGTACCCAACTGCCCTTCTGGCAGGCCCTAAGTAAGAACAGTTCAGGTAAAGGGCTAATGATCTTAACACAAAACTCAAAAATCACAGCTATCTTTAAACACTTCTGAACAAAACTGCAGAGGTCTATAGCTGGAAATAGGAGGAGACCATTTTCCCAGATGGCTGACAAAGGCAGCCTGCCAGCACGTTCAGTCCATCAAGAACTCCAGCATCCCCCGGGATGAAGTGAGGGAAGCTGGTGGCAGCACAGGGCAGTGGGAGGGAGGTGCTGAGGGCAACTGGCAGGGAGAAGAGCACAAACAAGTTAACAAGAACACCCACAGCAATTTCCACTCTGCACGCAGGCACCTCATCCTCAGCCAAAACCCCCAAGCAGCCCAGGACGCTCAGGGCAGGGCAAGCACAGAAGGGGCTCTCAGAAGTGGCAGCACCGTGCCCAGCCCCATCTTTTCCCTGCCTTCCTTCTCCTCCCAGCTCCTCCTCCCCTCTGCTCAACTCCAGTACCTCTCTGACTTTTTCAGCTCTTAAAATCTTTCAGAGCTCACGCAGTCATCTTTTCCTCTCTTCCTCCTGCCATTTGAAATATGCATTCTGCTTAACCTCAGATATTGAGTTTTCTTAAAAGAAAAAGCTCTGAAACAAAAAATGAACTGCAAAAAAGAATACTTTTTCATCCTTTGCAAATATGACTTTTCACATGAGCGTACTACTCCCACCACAAACCACCAGTGAAATCCAAATATTTCCTCATTTTTCGTGCTCTCTGCCTGATGTTTGCAGTAATGCCAAATCTAACACTGTATGACAAAGGCCGTGTTGAAAATACAGCAACAAATGTATTCTCTGCTGTCTTAGGAGGCAAAGACAGAACTGTTGTCAGTCCCTCTGTTACAGACGGGAACATCGATAAAATGGAAAGGAAACGTCTTTTGAGGAAAGTATCAAAAACTTCCTAAAGCCGCAGGTATCTACCAGAACAGCGGTTCAGACACCAGGAGACATCAACAGACTTGACAGCTGTGTGCAGAACAGACCCTTCCCAGTTTTCTCTTTGCCCACATGTGTGGCACATAAACTGCCTTTGGACTGGTCAGTTGTGGCACAGGTACAACCAACTGGAAATGGACACAGAACTTATATGTTCAAATGCAGCTAAATGAAATCTTTCATTTTCAGATGCTGTAACTGCTTTTGTACCCTTCACCAGAAGTTGCACACCTCTTTTTTGGGAAAAATAAGCAACAAAAGATACTATTATGAAGCGTAGTACCAAAATGAAAATCTTTGTTAATCTTGCTGCTCTACAGAGGCATACAAATGTCAAATCTGTATGCATTTTTTTTAAAAAAAAGAAAACTCTCCAACAATATAAGGTTATTATCAGAGTTCAATGTCAGGAGAGAGTTTTACTCCCCCTCTGTGTCATGTTTCTGTACCAAACGTAGCGCAGATTGTGTTTTGGCTGGCAGGGATGACTGAGCCACGCTCAAACCAGATAAGAAAGAACAACTTTCCTTTGTGAGGTGCAGCCGTCAGACGCCCGGCGTCACTGCCCACACTGACGGGCTCAGCCTGGAGCAGAAACGTCCTCACGGCAACACACTCAGACGTGCCATGAGACACCTACACACGCGTGAGCTGGGCTCCAGGGCAGCCACCCCTGGGGTTCCCGGGAGCAAACCCCGACCGTGCCTGGCATCTCGGCTTCAGGAAGCCAAGAAAAAGGCTGACAGCACCATAAAGGGGATCTAATGGTGACATTAGTTATTTCTGGCTGAACCTTGTCACTCATTTCTTTGGTCACTCATTTTTCTATTTGTGGCTAAACTTTGTCACTCATTTCTTCAAGGATAACTTGCACAGCTCAGTGCTGAGGTGTAAAACTCGCTCTTATGTTGATTTGCAGTGTGTCTGAGAACACGTCTCTCGTTTGTACTTCCTCGAAATACAGGGCAAAATAAGTGTTAAAGAGAGAAGAACAGCTTTGGAGAAAAGGTAAATGTTTTTTTCTAGTGACAGGCTATACCTTCAGGAGATCACGGGAATATTATCTTCCACACACCCAAAACCCTGCAAAATAACAAAACGTTGGGAGTTTACTTCGAGCCTCTGGGAAGGGATTTCCCCACAGCCCCCCCCGCCTCCCATTCACGGTGTATGCTGTTCCTCGGGTCAGGACTGAGCTCGGCCGGGTGGAAATAACGATTTTTCCCGAAGGAAACACCCGGTCCCCGGTTACGTGGAGCAGCCAAAAAAAGAAGTAGGAACCGTTTGAGGGTTGGGGAACCGCTCCACACCGCGGGCGGGCCGGGGAACCGGGGCCTTCCCGGAGGGCGGGGGGGAGGGGGGAGCACGGA
>NW_015092476.1:361230-396570 GCF_001431845.1 Calidris pugnax
AAGCCGGAAGAGCCGGGAAAGGCGGGGGAGGGGGGGACGGGAGGCCGAGAAGAGGGTTCGGGGCCGGGGGTCGGGCGGCCGGTACCGGCGCCGCTGCCGTACTCACTGCCGGCCGCGCCGGGACACGCCGAGCAGGAAGTGGCGGCGAGCGCGTGCTTCCGGTCCCGCCCCCCTCCTCGCCCCGCCCTCAGGGAGGCCCCGCCCTTCCCCGTTCCCGGAGGGCGGGGCGGGGGGGGGGGGGGTCCCGCGGGGGGGAACGCAATCAGCGCTGTTTGACCCCAAATGGTGTGAGGGGGGGCTGACAGAGTTGGGGTGTTCGGCCTGAGAAGAGAAGGCTCCGGGGAGACCTCAGAGCCCCTTCCAGTCCCTCAAGGGGCTCCAGGAAAGCTGGGGAGGGACTCTGGATGAGGGAGGGGAGCCACAGGAGGAGGGGGAAGGGTTTGACCCTGCAAGAGGGGAGATGGAGCTGAGCTGTGGGGAAGAACTTGTTTGGTGTGAGGGTGGTGAGAGCCTGGCCCAGGTTGCCCCGAGAAGCTGTGGCTGCCCCATCCCTGGAGGGGTTCAAGGGCAGGTTGGAGGGGGCTTGGAGCAGCCTGGTGTGGTGGGAGGTGTCCCTGCCCATGGAACTAGATGGTCTTCAGGGTCTCTTCCAACCTAAACCCTTCTATGATTTGAGAAAAAACACAGGCCCAGGTTGCCCAGAGAAGTGGGAGATGCCCCATCCCTCCCCCATCTCACCTGGAATGCCTCACATTCCAGGTGAGACCGGACAGCAGAGGCTACAAAGATGATGAGGGGCCTGGAGCATCTCTCTTACAAAGAGAGGCTGAGGGACTTGGGTCTTTTTAGTCTGGAGAAGAGAAGGTTGAGGGGAGATCTGATCAATGCCTATACATACTTCAAGGGTGGGGGTCAGGAGGACGGGGCCGGTCTTTTTTCAGTGGTGCCCAGGGACAGGACAAGAGGAAATGGGCACAAACTTGAATATAAGAAGTTCCACCTAAATATGAGGAGGAGCTTCTTTCCTGTGAGGGTGGCAGAGCCCTGGAACAGGCTGCCCAGAGAGGTGGTGGAGTCTCCATCTCTGGAGACATTCAGAACCCACCTGGACACGTTCCTGTGGGACCTGCTGTGGGTGGACCTGCTTTGGCAGGGGAGTTGGCCTAGATGACCTCCAGAGGTCCCTTCCAACCCCATGTGATTCTGTGATTCTGTGGGCGGGGCTCTGAGTCACCTAAGATGGGTTGATGGTTGGACTTGATGACCTTAAAGGTCCCTTCCAGCCTGGGTGATTCTATAATTCTATGATCTAGTGGAAGATGTCCCTGCTCGTTGCAGGGGGTCTGATGGCCTTTAAAGGCCCCTCCCAACCCAAACCTCTCTGTGATTCTCTGATTTTTCAGTCTCAAGCAGTGGCTGCTTTGCAGAAGGCAGAGGATCTGGTCTGTGATGCTGCAGGGCTGTGGGCAGGAGAAGGGACGCTCTGGGTCAGCGATGACTTTGGCAGAGCTGCTGGATCCCTGCCATCATGTCCCTGCCCAGGGCAGGGAGGTTGGAACTTGATGATCTGTAAGGTCCCATCCAACTCTAACCATTCTATGATGTCCGTGGATGCACCAGAGCCGTCCATGCCGCGGTGCCGGGACCTCGGTGTGCGGTGCCGGGCACGTCCCGTGGCTGCGGGGCCAGCTTGCCCAACTGGTCCCAGCACCTACCCCCTCTGCCTGTGCCCAGGGTGCAGCAGGGAACCCCCGTGCAGAGCTCCCAGCTCTCTGACAGGACAGGTGACCAGTCGGGCTGTTTTCCTGTGAGAAAACCCCGTAACAGCCCAAACCCCCTTCCAGCGACAGGGCCTGCCCGGGGGGCTGGCAGCCCCCATGGCTCTGCACGGCTTGTGGTCCCCAGCACCAACAGAGACCCAAGGTTACCTGTGCCCTCCTCTCCTGGTGGTGTTAGCTCTGATAATTAGCATCTTTGGGTTAGTGCCTTCCGTACTGGGGTTGTAACGAACCAGCACCTCCCTGACTTGCCAGCGCGGGGGTTTCCTCACGGCTCCCCTCTGCCCGGGAGAGCAGGATCACTTTATTTTGCTGTCTTTGAATTCTAGAATGAACTTCTTCTGCCCGAGAGGGACACAAGCGTTGCAGATTTTGAGGAATATGCAATTGTATGAGGATTTGCCTGAAAGGGGATGTTCAGTTAAACCCCACTTCATGTTTTTTCATCTATAAATGGGTTTGGATGTCATTGTTTCATAAAACCAAACATTCTGTAAGCTGAATTTCTGCATCAGACTGCTCTGACAGAGGCAGTTCACGGATTTTCCTTAGCTTACTAAGATGAATAAAAATGAATGTAAATAAAAGCCTTTAAATGAGGTAAAGTCAGCTTTTGAGGTCAAAGTGCCCCCCGTGTGGAAGCATGTTTCAGAAACTAGATTGAAATGATGGATAGAGACTCTGGGTGATGCCCTGGTGCCCACCAGATTGTGCTGGAAAGTTTAACCTGCTTTCTTCTCATTGTGTTTTGATTTGTATTTCAAATGCTCACAACTGATAGGAAGAGCAGGCACTTTTCACTTAAACAACAGCTAATTCTGCAACATACCATGGGCTTTCAAATAAATCTCCTTTTTCCTTTTTCTGTTGAAAGCAAACCTCTGTGCAAATATAGTTTTCAAACACTCTGTTGTTATGAAAAGAATTATCACATAGAATCATAGAATTGTTCAGGTTGGAAGAGACCCTTGGGATCATCAAGTCCAACCGTCTACCCTTCTCTACAAAGTCCTCCCCTACACCATGTCCCTCAGCACTGCATCTAAACATCCTTTAAACACAGCCAGGGATGGTGACTCCACCACCTCCCTGGGCAGCCTGTTCCAATGCCCGACCACTCTTTCTGTGAAAAATTCCTTCCTAATGTTTAGTCTAAACCCACCCTGTTGGAGCTTGAAGCCATTCCCTCTCGTTCTGTCACTAATTACCTGTGAGAAGAGACCAGCACCAACCTCTCTACAGTGTCCTTTCAAGTAGTTGTAGAGGGTGATGAGGTCTCCCCTCAGCCTCCTCCTCCTCACACTAAACAGTCCCAACTCCCTCAGCCGTTCCTCATGTGATTTGTCTTCCAGGCCCTTCACCAGCTTCGTTGCCTCCTCTGCACTCGCTCCAGCACCTCGATATCTCTCTTGGATTGAGATGCCCAAAACTGGACACAATACTCGAGGTGTGGCCTCCCCAGTGCTGAGTACAGGGGCACAATCACCTCCCTACTTCTGCTGGTCACACTATTTTTGATAGAAGCCAGGATGCCGTTGGCTTTCTTGCCCCCCTGGGCACACTGCCGGCTCATATTCAGCCGTTTGTCAACTCGAACCCCCAGGTCTCTTTCCTCCAGGCAGCTCCAGCCACACTTCCCCCAGCCTGTAGCGCTGCAGGGGGTTGTTGTGGCCCAAGTGCAGGACCTGGCACTTGCCCTTGTTGAAACTCATGCCATTGATATTGGCCCAGTGATCCAATCTATCTAGGTCCCTCTGTAGGGCTTCCCTGTCCTCCTGGGAGTCAACACCCCTGCTTAACTTGGTGTCATCTGCGAACTTGCTGATGATACACCCTGTGTCCTTATCGAGGTCATCAATAAAGACGTTAAACAGAAATGGTCCTAACACTGAGCCCTGAGGCACACCACTTGTGACCGGCTGCCAGCTGGATTTGAATCCATTGAGCACCACTCTTTGGGACCTTCCAGTCAGCCAGTGCTTGATCCAGCAGATCGTGTGCTCGTCCAGGCCGTGTGAAGCCAGTTTTTCCATCAGATTTGTATGGGGGACAGTATCGAATGCTTTTTGAAAATCCAGGTACACAATATCAACAGCCTTTCCCTCGTCCAATAATCTGGTTTCGGTTGGGTCCCCCCCCGTGGAAATCTCAGTGGTTTTAGCAGGAACCCTCCTCTCCACATGAAGCAAGGGTGAAGGGGATGGGTCCTGATTAGTGGACCAGCAGCAGGAGCATCTTCATGGCCAGTGGTGGCCCTGGTGTTGCTTCTGTCACTAGGAACATGGTGACAGCAAAGGCCTGGAAGATCCGGGCAGAGGCTCCAGGAGACCTCTGAGACCAGCAGGGATAACTCACCAGCGGTCAGCTACTGGCTGTTGGAGAAGCATAACCTCGAGAGCTGGGAAAAGCCTGCTCTGGCTTCAGGAAAGAGGCAGTGGCCGAGAGGGGAGCAACAGGAGTCATGTGGCCCCTGGAAGCTGCCCCTCTGCCTGCCACTTCCCACAGGGCACGGACACTGTCCCGTCTGCTGGGACGTGGGGACACCAGCGTGGTGCTGGCATCACCTCCAGGACCAGCTGGCTCGCCTCCACCTCTGCCACCCGGCCGGCAAGCAGTGCGGCTGGCAGCGACGACGGCCAGCACTGGCCCCAGTGCCCCTGCGCAGCGTGGGGGAGACGAGGCTGAGGGGACTGGGGTTCGGGGTGCACTTAATGAGTCTGTGCTGCTAATGAGCCTTGGTCTTCTGCTGAAGTTCAAACTGGCCTGATTTTTTCTTCTTTCAAATGCCCCCATCACTCAGCAGCACCCCGCTTCTGCTGGGTCAGGGCTGCCCACGGTGGGGGCTCTGTGCCCAACAGCCAGAGGACATTTCCAGTGGCACACGGGGACACAAACAGGGCACACACACAGACGTGTGCCCTCAGCCAGCCACGCGGGTCGGTGGAGGCAGGAACCACAGCATGGCACAGACAACGGCAGCACCAACAGCCTCATATGGTTCCCCCTCTGGCTGCTCAAGGTGCAGGTCCCTTAGTGGAAAACAGGCATGCATTCACATGTGCACGCTCACGTATGTAGGTATGGACATATGTACATACACACACCAGCCAGGTCCTGCCAGTAGTCAGCCTTAGCCAGCCTGCCCCGGAGCTGTGGCTGCCCCGTGTCCCCAGCTGCCACGGGGACATGTGTGCACCGAGAAGGTCCCACTGTCTCAGGGACACACGTGCACTGAGCAGGTCCCACTGCCCCAGGGACACACGTGCACTGAGCAGGTCCAGCCTCATGGGCTCTCACTAGAGTTCCGGATGCTCTGGTGAGAGCACTATCTGCCTCTTTGACACTGGGCTCCCCAGCCTCCTGTCCTGCTTCTTGGCCACCTTGGCTTGTTGGCATGACCAGGCTCGCTGGTGTGTGCCCAGGCAGCAGGGATACACCACGGCTCCCCCGGTGATGTCCCACACACACTGTCCCTTGCAGTACTGTGAGCACACAGAACAGAGGGCCCCTTGCCCAGGAAAACACAGAATCACAGAATCACGGAATTGTCAGAGTTGGAAGGGACCTCTAGAGACCATCTGGTCCAACTCCCCTGCTAAAGCGGGCACGCCCAGAGCACATCACTCAGGACCATCCAGGCGGGTCTTGAAGATCTCCAGAGAAGGGGACTCCACGACCCCCCTGGGCAGCCTGTTCCACTGCTCCGTCACCCTCACCGTAAAAAAGTTTTTTCTCATATTTGAATGGAACTTTCTATGTTCCAGCTTGAGCCCGTTGCCCCTTGTCCTATTGCTGGAAACCACTGAAAAGAGTCCGGCTCCAACATCCTTCAACCCACCCTTTAGATACTTATAAACATAAATAAGGTCTCCCCTCAGTCTTCACTTGTCCAGGCTAAAGAGTCCAGCTCCTTGATCCTCTCCTCCTAAGGGAGGTGCTCCAATCCCTTAATCATCTTTGTTGCCCTTCGCTGGACTCTCTCCAGCAGTTCCCTGTCCCTCTTGAACTGGGGAGCCCAGAACTGGACGCAGTATTCCAGTTGTGGCCTCCCCAGTGCAGAGCAGAGGGGGAGAATGACCTCCCTCAACCTCCTGGCCACACTGTTCCCTACGCAGCCCAGGATCCCATTGCCCTCTTGGCAACAAGGGCACATTGTTGGCACATGGAAAGTGTGCTATCTACCAGGACTCCCAGATCCTTTTCCTCAGGAGTGCTTCCCAGAAGATCCATCCCTAACCTGTATTGGTGCCTGGGGTTCTTCCTCCCCAGGTGCAGGACCTTACATTTCCCCTTGTTGAACCTCATTAGGTTCTTCTCTGCCCAGCTCTCCAACTGTTCAGGTCGCGCTGGATGGTGGCACAGCCCTCTGAGGTGTGAGCCAGCCCGTCCTAATTTGGTATCATCAGCAAACTTGCTGAGGATACACTCTGTCCCCTCATCCAGGTCATTTATGAATGTGTTGAACAGGACTGGGCCGAGTATTGACCCCTGAGGGACACCACTGGTCACAGGCCTCCAACTTGACCCTGCTCCATTAATTAGAACCCTCTGAGTCCTGTCACACAACCAGGACTCAATCCACCTCACTGCCCCCTCATCTATCCCACACTTCCTTAATTTTCTAATGAGGATGTTATGGGAGACAGTGTCAAAAGCCTTGCTGAAGTCAAGGTAGATGACATCTGCTGCTCTCCCTTCATCTAGTCAACCAGTTACAACATCATAGAGGGCTATCAGATTGGTCAAGCATGATTTACCCTTGGTAAATCCATGTTGACCACTTCCAATAACTTCTTGATCTTCAATGTGTTTGGAGATGACGTCCAGCATGAGCCGCTTCATTATTTTCCCCGGGACAGAGGTGAGACTAATTGGCCTGTAGTTCCCTGAGTCCTCCTTCTTGCCCTTTTTGTAGACTGGAGTGACATTTGCCTTCCTCCAGTCCTCAGGCACTTCTCCAGTCCTCCAAGATGTCTCAAAAATGATAGAGTGGCTTAGCAATAATACCTGCCAGTTCTCTCAGCACTCGTGGGTGCATCCCATCAGGGCCCATGGACTTGTGGATATCTAGTTTGGCCAAGTGGTCTCTAACCCAGTCCTCCCCAACAGATGTCTGTTTAATATTGCCAAAAAAGGCCATATTGGAGTCCAGATGTTGGTAACCGGCCTGGTGAGCGATGGCAGGCAGCATGGGGGGTGTGCAGGGCGCATGGGGAGCGAGAGAGGTGGGCAGGGAGGAGAGGGGGCACAGGGGGCGGTGGGGACTCCGTCTGTCTCTGCCGCTGAGGGAAGGGCCGCCTGCCCTGTCCCCGCTGTCCGTCCCATGCAGAACAGGGTGGGTAGAAGCGTGGTGCCACCGCTTGGCCCACAGCTTTCATTTTTCATTTTGTTTTCCATAGGCTTCCCGGGTGCCGGGGGTCTCCTCCATGCAGCGCTGGCACTCCACGTCCAACACTGCTGGTGGGGAATTACAGCTGCAGTTTGCCCCCGGGAGCCTCAGCCCGGGAGCACACGTGTTGGCTGGAAAGTGTCTCTCGAAGGGCAAAACAAGCTGATTCTGTGATGCTTTGGGTGAAGAGAGGAGAGTACAAAGCCCAACCCAGGAGGATGAAGGTTTCTCCTCCATGGGGGTGCCTGGCAGAGGCCCAGCCGCGACACCTGATATTGGCCACGGGCACTTTGGTCTGACCGTGACTCCGTTCCAAACAAAAAGCTGTTCACTGCCTCTGGATATTACGAAACCTCCTCAAAGGTATCAGGTAATTAATCTCTGTAAAACATATGCCGTTAATATGATTAAAGGATGAGCAGGAATTGCTGAAGGTTATGCAAGCACTGGGCTCCTGAAGACACGGACGGCCCGTGCTGACCCAGGGCCTGTGACCCCACGTCCCCCTGCCCGGCCTGGGGGCTGCCATCCCGGGCGGCCCTGGCCTGTCCCTGTCCTCATGGAGGTGCCCGACACCAGGGCTGGGGCTGTCCTGCTGCCCCAGGCAGCTCCTGGCCTAGGGCTGTTGGGGGGCACTGCCTGGTCAGCTCCTGCTGGGGCAGCTACTGAAATGGTGTGAAATGCGTGTTTGCAGAGAGACCTCAGGTCTGGCACCTTTCCTCAGAGTATTTCCAGGAAACAAAATTCCATACTTCTGGAATAAGCAGCAGAAAGACTGGAGGATTTGGGCTGGGCGCTGACTGCAGCGGTGTTTTATGCTTGCGAGAACTCATTCTTGACAATTTTGACCTTGAAAGGAAGTTTCTTTTTGGTGGCGTCATTGTGGAAAGTCAGCAGCCGCCTCTGACGCATCCTGCGCACTGTTGCCAGTCCCCACCGTGCCCTGGGGACACCAGGGACCCTGGGGACACAGGGGACCTGGCAGCAGCCTCTCCAGCCCACCAGCAGCCTGTTCTCCTCGGCGCTCTCAGTCCACAAGCCCAGCCTGGGCCATATGTGTCTATGTGGGACCACTTTGTGATAGAGGAATGAAGGTCAGCCTTAATGAGGTTTGTACTGCTCTGGTTTGCATTGGTGTTGACAGTACAAACGAACCAGCAAGAACTTTTCCACTACATGTTTGTCAACAGCTTTCACTATTTGCCTCTCCCGGTGAGAGTTTGTGTCTTCTCCAGGTCTTCCAGCGCAGCTTCTCTCCTCCAGCTCTGTCTGCAGAGGAGGCCACCAGGAGCCAGAATGGCTCTCACTGAGCTCTGCTCAGCAGCAGCCACGGCTTTAGGAGAAGAGAGAAACTCAGTGGTTCAGGTGTGGCACTGAATGTCCGAGTGTTGCATGGTGCAGGAGCAGCAGGGCCACGTGTTTGCCTTCATCGTGTTCACCTCTCCTTGACGGAACAGCCCTGTCAGTCACACTGTCCAGGTCCGTCCACTCTCGGTGGGGAAATGCCACAGCTCCCTTGGGATGTGCCAGAGTGCTCCTGGCTGCCCAGAGGGGCTGAGGGAGTCTCCAGCACTTGGTGCAGTGAGATCCACGTGTCATCCACAGCTCCGGAGTTGTCACCCGGGTGCCCTTTTGCTCTCGGGCACGTTGAGCCCCGCTGCTGCCGGTGCTTCTGAGCACTGTCCCTTGGGAGGAATCATCAACCCCCTCTGCTGTGCACCTGAACCCGGTCCAAACTGTTCACCTCCTCCCCTGCACAGCCCATTCTTGGTGTACAGGGACTCACTGGTGACTGGAGAGGACCTCAGCATGGAGATTCAGGTTCATATGTGGCCAGGAGATGAGGGGGTGTCACCTCCTGTCCACTCCGTTCCTGGTGCTGAGACATCCATGGTCATGTTCTGCTCAGCTTGTGGAGCTGCTCTCCTTCCTGGAGAGGGTCCCCTCCTCTCCATAACTTCCAAAGTGTTGAGGGTGCAAGGAGGCACCTTCCTGTGGCCCAGAATTGGGCTCCAGTGCTGCAGGGAGTGGTGGGACTGAAGACAACCCTCTCTCCTTCCTACCTGACACCATTGGCTGTCGCTGACGGTTCAAGACATCTCCTGCAAGGGCAGCAGGTCCTGGCTGTCCCGGCTGCAGCACAGTGTGGGCATCCTCCACGCTGGACTCCAGCCCACGAGTTTCCTGCAGGAGGTGGTGGCAGTGCTTCAGCCACTGCCATACCATCTTCCCACCACGATTTTCCCCAGATGGCCCCAAAATCCCAGCGAGGAGCAACAGGGAAGCCAGGGCCTGGGGGGAAATCCCTGATGGGGAAATCTGCGTGGGTTGCAGGGAGGAAAATGCTCCAGCATCTCCAACTACCTGGGGACACTCCAGGTCCTCTCAAGTCTTCCAGACTGCAGGAGACCAGTGGAGACCGTCGGTCTTCCACTGTAGCCTTTATGTGCTGAAGGAAGAAGAGGGAATAAAGCAGGAATTTTTCCGTAAACAGGCCGTTTACAGCCCAGGTGCCAGTAGGTGGCACCCAAGAGTGCGCAGCTTTGTCCCAGCCTTTGTGCCAGCCCGGCCCGGCCACCAGAGAGGTCTGCGGCCTCCGCTCTCCTGGCCACCAGGGCAGCCTGAAGGCCTCTGCCGCTGGGTCCTCAGAAAGGTCCCGGGATGAGAGAAGTGATGACTTTCCGTTCCTTCTTTCCAAAGCCTGTTTCTGAGCCCTGTACGGAGCAGCTTGAAGGTGTCCGGAATGAGTCTCAATAGTGCTTCTTATCAATAAGGTGTCAATGTCAGGGTGGTGGTTTCTGTCGGTTGTAACTTGGCAAGACGTCAGCCCTGAGAGGGGAAACGGCCCTGAGAGCTGACGCTTCGCCCATCATTCCTTTGAGAATTTACAGCTGGAAGGAGCTGCCCGGCCCAGGAGTCTTGGGCACGTTGTAAAAGTTCTGTGATGTTTCTGCTGGTCTGGAACAACGTGAGGATGTGACTGAAGAATGCAGGTGTGCAAGGAGGTCAATTAAATGTGTGTGGACAATCATCTCCTGGTTTTTAAGAGCTTAAGTTTGCAATCTTGTTGAACACTATTTTTACCTGGACTGGTCGAATGACTAGATGGGTTGTACTTGTTTCTGGTCACCCGTGCTAAGGGAAGTTGTCTCTGACCTGGTGCCAGCTGTTTCCTGATAATTGTGTTGTTTTCATCCAGCAGCTGCAGCCGATGGTATGTTTTGTGTCGGGTGTCTGGGCCTGTGAACTCTGTTTTTGTCTGTCCTAACCCAGTAAAATGCATAACCTTGAGGTGATGCTCCTTCTCCTTGAAGGCCACTGGTGGCCTTGCCGCACTGTGCCGGGCAGGAGCCGCAGCACCGTCTGCACCGGCCTCGCTCCAAACCGGAGGGGCCTCAGCTGCAGGAGGAGTGAAATGGTTTGGGAAACACCAGGCAAGGAGTCAGGGAGAGGCAGGGAAGGGCACGGAAGGGCAGGGAGATGAGGGTGCAGAGGAACACGTCTGGGCAGGGAAGAGGTGGCAAACATCTGCCACTGCAATTACTATTTTCCTATCTTTCCACCCATTTTAGCGTCAGAAAGCAGCATTGCCCAGATCACGGAAACAGGCACTTTGAAAAGACTTTGCATGGAAACGGCATGAAAACCGTAGGTTCTGTACCCTGACAGGTCTCAGGGCATCAGTGGCCAGCGTCGGCCATGTCCCACTTACAAGACCTTCACAACAGCGTGAGTGCTCCCGGTGCCGCTGGACCTGGGTGCAGACCAGGGGGACATTTGCCACCAGAGTACATCTGTCCCCGAACAGCCCCTCGAGCTGCAGCCCCTCATCACCCTCCACCAGTGCGGCGGGGACGGGAGCACTCCAGAAGTTAATTAAATTTCCCACCCCCCCACCTGGTCTGCTCCTCCTCTTCCCAACGCTCCACTTTGCCGCTTCAAACCCAGCAGCGGGAGCGGGGAGGGAGCGTAATTATTCAGCTCCTTGGAGCTAGCTCTACAGTGCTTCATGGCTTGTTAATTACAGTTTCAGCTGCACTAGTCAGAGGAGGGCCAGGAGATCATGTGGGAAAGTGGGGGGCATGGGCCGAGGGAAGGGGGGACTCAGTGAAGTTGGGAAGAAGCCACAAGGGCTGATGGAAGGGAGAGGATGGAGGGTAATGGGGCAGAAGATGGAGGGGAATGGGGCAGAGGATGGAGGGGAATGGGGCAGAGGATGGAGGGGAATGGGGCAGAAGATGGAGGGGAATGGGGCAGAGGATGGAGGGGAATGGGGCAGAGGATGGAGGGGAATGGGGCAGAGGACCATGGTGCCAGCAGCAGGGAGTGGGAAGTGGCTGGAAGCAGAGGGAGACGGGGAAGAGAGAGAGAAGGAGGACATGCATGGGGGTGGGTCATCTGCAGAGGGTGGGGAACCACGGTGCCAGCAGCAGGGAGTGGGAAGTGGCTGGAAGCAGAGGGAGACGGGGAAGAGAGAGAGAAGGAGGACATGCATGGGGGTGGGTCATCTGCAGAGGGTGGGGAAACATGGGTTAGGACCCTCTGCGGAGGGTGGGGAAACATGGGTTAGGACCCTCTGTGGAGGGTAGGGGGACAGGGGTTAGGCACCAAGGGGTGCTGTGCGCCTCCACCACCGAAGCGTGTCCTCCGAGCCCACCTCTGGCTGAGGAGGTGAATGCCCAAGCTCCAAATCCAAGCGCTGCCGGTGACTGCCCTGCAGCTGGGTGGGGAGGGGTCTCTGGAGGATGGAGAGGCTTTCACAACACATTGACCCCTGCCAGGGAAAGTGCTTCCTTTCCTCAGTCATCCTAATTTTCTCACTAAATGAGCAAAACAATTGCACGGCATTCTACCTCTCTCCAAATTCCAGCAGATAAGAATCCTCAACACCTTCAGGGCAGAAAAGCCCCAATGTCGCAGGTCCAGTGAAGAGCTGAAGCCCCCTGAGGGGCACACGCGGGACCCCCGCCTGCCCTGGTACGTGCGGCACCACAGACCCCTGCCAGTGGCCACGCACCAGGGCTCAGGCAGGAACCAGAGATACGTGGGGTTGAGCTTTTCCCTCCCAATGGTGGGTCAGTGCTGGATGGCACAGCATGCTGCAGGTGACCTGTGCTGGCCACACTGGCCACACTGCCATGCTGGCCATGCTGGCAGCCCCCTTGGAGCAGGCAGAGGGGGCTAAGTGGCTGTGGCACCTTCAGCCTTCAAGTGGCAGGTCCTGAGCCCTTGCTCTGCTATCTTGGTGGAGGGGAACTGGACCCAGCAGGTGAGGAGATAGATGTCCATGTGGTCCGCTCACCCCTGGGGCAGCCCTCCCCTCCAGAGAACAGTGTTTCTGCTGCTGCCCCTGCTCTGGGGGGCCTGGGCTTAAGGGAGATATTGCCCTTCTGGACATCCAGCTTCCAAAAATAGGTTATTTAAAATAATATGGTGGGGGTAAGAATGCTCAGGTCCTCTGTGGAGAACCATTTTGGGCTTATCTACAGGTTCTGAAATGAACACGTGCGAATTTCCTCTTTTGACAGAAGTGAAAGCACAATTCAGAGCCAGAAGAGGCTCTGTGCTCAAAGACTTGATGCTGTGCTGCCAATAGTTTTTGAACTCTGACTTCATGATTTCCATTTTCTTTTGGCAGCTCCCAATCTCTGTTTCTCTCCTTTTTCTTGAAAATTTCCCTCAAGGAAGCACCGGCGATGGCCCAGGGGATGGCGTGTGAGTGCTCTGCATTATGGAATGCTCTGACATTTGGCATTCCCAGGGCGTTACCCCCATCAATGCAGAATAAGTTGTCAGAGCATGAAATTGGTATTTTTACATATTCTTAATGTACAGATGTCAGTCTGAAAGCCATGCGCAAGGGTTATGATTAAACTCTCTGTTTCATTCTCTGCCTGCGCGCGGAGCTGTTTGGAAGGTTTCTTTCCTTTCGGGGGGTTATAAGGAAAAAACACAACCTTAAAAAGTAATAATTCTACTGAATAGCTCTATCAAAAGGTGAAAACTAAGTTTAAGACGTTGTGCACTGAATGCAATATAGACTCATAAATCCAGAGCAATAGTGTTCAATTTCTAGCACCTGTGTTCCTGGCATGGCAGCAGAAAGTGAACAACAAGTACCAGATGCATAGAGGGAATATAATCACTGACCCAGTTTCTCGTGCCAAATACATCAACATGTTCCAAATCAAATCTGCTCAGAGTTTACAAGTTTGTTATTCTACGTTAATTACCATGTAAGAATGGCAGACCCTTGTGGGAGGATTAATGTGCCTAAACATAATGTACATGGAGAAAGAAGAGGAGAGGCAGGACTAAGGATGCACCTAGGACTGCAAATTTCTTGATTTTGGTTTTTTGGTCACAAATACACAAATCATAGAATCATAGAATGGCTCAGGTTGGAAGGGACCTTAAAGAACATTGAGTTCTTCCTGAAGAGGAGGAGCTTTATGAAGTCACCTGCCTGGACATAAATCAGCCACTCCACTCTGCTCCTGTCTCCAGAACCTGTGCCGTAAAAGAAGCCAATATTGGTGAAAAATGGTACAAGTACAAGAGACTGTGCAGTCTCCATCATTGGGAGCTTCCAAGCCCATGCTGGGGAAGGCCATGGCCATCCTGCTCTGGTCTCATAGCTGACCCCTCTGCAAGCAGAGGGTTGGAGTGGAGACTTCCCCAGGTCCCTTCCAGTCTGAGTTGTGCTGTGACCCTGCTCTCCTGCAGGCAGAAGGTTAGAGCCAGAGGGTGTTCAGCTCTTGCGTGACAGACGTTCCTGCTGCAGTTCTTCATAGCATTTCTCCAAAGAGCTCTTGAGACTGTACCCTGGAGATGCTGCTCACTGTGATTTGATGTATCTTGAGAGCCTCTGAGTGTCTGCAGGTCACAGGAGGAGCCCACCTGCTCTGCTGGGCTTCCAGCTTACAGTGAAATTAGAAGAGAGGCCAAAGGTCTGACTTGTCTCCAGCCCATGGACTCTTTTATCTGGATTTCCCTAAAAAATGAGTTATGCAACTGTCTCATCAGTGACTACTTGCTCCTCTTGCCTGTCCAGCTCTCCACCATCCCAGAAGCTTGTGCTGTACAGGCCATCAGCTCTGGTCAACCACACCAGTGTGATGAGGAACTCCAGAAGAACTGAGCTTTCAGGCTTTTCATGGAAAACAACATCTACGTGGAGAGAGAGAGAGGCAGACTGGTGTCCTCACTGGTCACGGAGCTCCAGAATGGGCTCATCAAGGGCCTATGTGGTGTCCTGGCTTGGACATGGTCTAGGACCAGCCAGAGCACAAGCTGCCTCTTGCTCAGTGCTAGTTAGAGGGGGTGAGACTGGATCGGGAGGGCTGGCGAAGGATGCTGGGGAAACAGGAGCTGTGAAACAGTAAACAATGGGGACGTGGGAGTGGAGAGGAAGAGGATGTTGCCTAGAAAGCCAGAGGAGATGTGATGAAGGAAAATGGATTTTTTAGGTGAATGAGGCAGATAGGGAAAAAGACTTTATTTGTTCCATTACTCATTGGAGAAATTGCGAATTGAAGATGTTCATATGATGGCAGTTGGGCTAAACTTACTCCTGAAGGCAGTTCAGGAGCAAGTGGATGTACCACTGGGTGGATGAGGAACTGGCTGGATGGCCACACTCAAAGAGTTGTGATCAATGGCTGGATGTCCAAGAGGCGACCAGTGGTGTTCCTCAAGGGTCAATACTGGCACCTGTGCTGTTTAACATCTTTGTTGGTGACATGGACAGTGGGATTGAGGGAAACCTCAGCCAGTTTGCCAATGACACCAAGTTGTGTGGCGCGGTGACACACTGGCCTATGCCAGCCTTGTGAGGTTCAACAAGGCCACATGCAAGGTCCTGCACATGGGTCAGAGCAACCCCAAGCACAAATACAGGTTGGGTGAAGAATGGATTGAGGGCAGAGGAGAAGGACTTGGGGGTGCTGGTGGGTGAGAAGCTCAACATGAGCCAGCAATGTGCACTGGCAGCCCAGAAAGCCCTGGGCCACATCCTGGGCCACATCCCCATCAGGGGGGCCAGCTGGGCTGGTTGGGGGGGTTCTGCCCCTCTGCTCCACTCTGGGGAGACTCCATCTGGAGCACTGCCTCCAGCTCTGGGGCCACCAACGTAAGTGTCCCAAGTGCTGGGTCCTGCCCTTGGGTCACACCAACCCCATGGACGCTCCAGGCTGGGGGCAGAGTGGCTGGGGCTGCCCCAAGGAGAAGGACCTGGGGGTGTTGGTTGACAATCAAACATGAGCCAGCAGTGTGCCCAGGTGGCCAAGGAGGCCAGCAGCACCCTGGCCTGTGTCAGGAATAATGTGGCCAGCAGGAGTGGGGCAGTGATTGTCCCCCTATAGTCAGCTGCAGTTCATCCATTTATTTTGAAGGTGATGGACCATTTTCCTCTTTCTGTAGGATATTCTGAAGTTAAGTGTTGAGCAGGGACTTCCAAGAGAAAGTGCCCCAGGAAAAGCATCTTTTTTCCCCAGAGTAAGTCTGTTTCTCTTCCTGCCCCCCAGCTCAGCTCCCTGCCTGAACATCAGCCTGAGTGGGAAACACAGCAGCCAGGGATTTGGCCAGATAACTACCATGGAGTCCATGGGGTGCACCAACTGCATCCAGCCACTGTGTCCTCTGAGAAGACACTGTGCCTTTCATGGTACCTGCCATCAGAGGTGTTGGGAGCAGAGGGAAATAATCTGTGTGTGGTCCTTCCACTCTACTGCTGAAGCCAGTCTGATATGAAATACCTGAGTGAGTCTCTTTTGGGAAATGAACCAAAGCCGAGTAGTTTCGGCAATGCTTAAGCCAAGCTCCGAGGCTGTGGCAAGATCACTGTCTTGCACGTTTGGTCCAGGAAGCAATGGGCAGGACAGCCTCTCGCTGTGAGCACGAGCTGCAGCGACCTGCTGTATAACCACAGGTTCCCCTCCAGTGCACTCCACGGGGCTGCAGATCTTCACTAGGCCCAGAAAAAGATGTAAATGTGAGAACAAATTGTTTTGCCTGAGAAAGAAAGACGTGCTGGACCTTCTGTGTGAAGTGGGCTGTCATACTCATAGAATTGTAGAATGGTTTGGGTTGGAAGGGAGCTTAAAGATCATCCAGTTCCAACCCCCTGCCCTGGGCAGGGACACCTCCCACTAGAGCAGGTTGCTCAAAGCCCCCTCCAGCCTGGCCTTGAACACCTCCACGGATGGGACAGCCACGACTTCCCTGGGCAACCTGTTCCAGTGCCTCACCACCCTCACTGTAAAGACACCCTCACTGGTATCTAATCTAAATCTCCGCTCTTCCAATTTAAAACCGTTGCCCCTTGTCCTGTCACTGCACTTCCTGGCAAAGAGTCTCTCTCCGGCTCTCCTGTAGGCTTCCTTCAGGTATTGAAAGGTCTCCCCGGAGCCTTCTCTTCTCCAGGCTGAACAACCCCAGCTCTCTCAGCCTGTCTTCACAGCAGAGGTGCTCCATCCCTCTGATCATCTTCGTGGCCCTCCGCTGGACCCATTCCAACCGGTCCATGCCCCTCCTGTGTTGAGGACTCCACAGCTGGACACAGCACTCCAGGTGATGCTGGGAGGGCTGGAGCCCCTCTGCTGTGAGGACAGGCTGAGAGATTTGGGGGGGTTCATCCCAGAGAAGAGAAGGCTCGGGGAGACCTCAGAGCAGCCTTCCAGTATCTGAAGGGAGCTACAGGAAAGCTGGGGAGGGACTCTGGATGAGGGAGGGGAGCCCTAGGAGGAGGGGGAAGGGTTTGACCCTGAAAGAGGGGAGATGGAGCTGAGATGTGGGGAAGAACTTGTTTGGTGTGAGGGTGGTGAGAGCCTGGCCCAGGTTGGCCCGAGAAGCTGTGGCTGCCCCATCCCTGGAGGGGTTCAAGGGCAGGTTGGAGGGGGCTTTGAAGAACCTATTCTGGTGGGAGGTGTCCCTGCCCAGGGCAGGGGGTGACACTGGGGGTGCTTTAAGTTCGCTTCCAACCCAAACCATTCTCTGATTCTATGAGCATTGCAGGGACCTCAGGGCTTGTTACCAGAGGGATTGTACATTCAGATAGCAACGTGTGCTTCATCGCCAGGAGCAGGCCAGCAGAGGAGAAAGCAATACATGCCATGACTGGAGAAAGCATCTCAAGCTGGTGGGGAACTTCCATTTGCTGAAGAAAATGTTTGTTTTCCCAAACAGGAATATGAAGTTAATCCTCATGAGGAGAAATCTGTTCTGTGCTACTCTCTGCAGGATTTCTCCTACTTCATTAAACTCTGACATCTCAGAGGGCAAATCCACATTGTCACATGTCACTTGCATTTGAAAAAAAAAAGTGTGTATCAATGCTTAATACAAGCTTATTTTCCCTTCTTATTTTGCAAGTGTAATTACGTAGTAAATCGAGCTGGGGGCTTTTATTTACTTGTTAGCATTAAGTGTGTGTCAGGCCATATGTTTAAACAAGGGTATTAGTGCGGGTCTGGAGCGGAGTGGGTCTGTGCGGCTGAAGATGTCTCTGCCATCGCTGGGGGGCTTGGGGGAGAGGCGGCCAGAGGAGCCATGGCTTTGGCTTGGGGTGCTGGGCTGGTGAGCACCCTTGGTCACAAAGGCAGCAGCACAATATTCCTGGCTGGTTGTTTTACCACTGAGATTTGGGGCTCTTCTAACACTGCTTTTCCCGTGAGTTTTTCTGTCCAGGCTGATGAAATCTTTAATGCTCATGGGACAGAATTTCCCAGGTCTCTGTGAGGGTGCTCCCCCGCTGGGAGCACGGAGACCCGGGGAGCACCAGGAGCACAGCCCCCACGGGGGAACAGGCTGCTCCACAGTGCTGCCCCACGGAAGAGGTTACAGCTCCAGCTGACCCTGAAATACCACATTCTGCTTCTGGAGCATCATTATAGACATTTTGGTATTTTAAAAAATTGTGGGAAGAATCCCCATGAGCAGGTGGCGGGACCCGGACAACACCGACCATGCAGCTCCCCTAAATGACTTCCTGGTAGCCCCCATGGCAATTGATGAGAACACCCCCTTTGTGGAAAAATACAACACACAACAAAATCACCCTTCTTGTGAAGGGTGAATCACGCCGGTGGCAAGATGCCCTCACCCTTCAAACCCCTGTGCCTTATTTCCAGTCTGGGTTTGTCTGGCGCCTGCTCCGGGGGACGGTCTTGCTCTGGATGCATCTGCTGCGCCGAACGGACCCCTCTGCCAAAAGTCTTCTTCCCAAGATGGCATTCACGGGCAGTGATCACAGCCTGGTGGCTGAAACGGCCTGGGCAGACCCAGCCCATGAGGGACCTTTCCAACCCTTCCACCCTGCACCGCTTCCCCCACTCCCCGTCCACTGAGCAGGGACGGGAGGATGGGACCCCCTGGGCCACAGTGGCTGTGTAGTGTCACCGTGGAACCCCCCGCTACCTGGTTATCATCTCTTCACCTCCCACCATGTCCTTGCTGCCCAGAGGGGTCTGTGCTGCCCACCACAGCGTGGCTCTGAGCTCTGTCACTCACTGTCAGGCAACTGACCGAGAAATCCCTCTTCCAGAGATTCACCCTCACGGTTCTTCACCTCACTCCCACTCTGGGAACAGCATCAGCAGAGGTTTTACCTGTTCTGACACAAAACTGGGAGAAACAGAATCACAGAATTATCTGGGTTGGAAGGGTCCTTTCAGATCATGGAGTCCAACCATCAACCCAACACTGCCAAATCCACCACTAAACCATGTCCCTCAGCACTACATCAGCCCGGCTTTTAAATATCTCCAGGGATGGTGACTCCACCACTGCCCGGGCAGCCTCTTCCAAGGCTTCACAACCCTTTCAGGAAAGAAATTTTCCCCAATCTCCATCCTAAACCTCCTCTGGGACAACTTGAGTCTGTTTCCTCTTGTCCCATGGCCTGTTCCTTGGGAGAAGAGACCGATCCCTCCTGAGCCTCCTTTTCTCCAGGCTGAACACCCCCAGCTCCCTCAGCTGCTCCTCACAAGACTTGTGCTCCAGACCTTCACCAGCTCCATTGCCCTTCTCTGGACACGCTCCAGCCCCTCACAGTCTTTTTTTGTAGCGAGGGGATACCATCGATCCACCTGCAGGAATGAGTCCCCGGGAGAAGTCATTCTCCTACGTACACTACAGGCAGAAGCAGGTTTACTTCTTGTAGCCCCCCTTGCCTTTCTCCTGTGTGGGAGGATTTCCAGTTAAACCCAGTGAGTTTTCCAGCTTACCCCATCACTGGTTCAGCAGCCAAGTGAACCCCCTTCTGTTTTCCATGTCCCACATCAGCACTGGGCCCTGGCTAAGCCAGGCTGGGAAGGTGCGGACCGTCTCCGGCCCCCCCAACCCCTGTGGATGCTGCAGCCTCTGCAAGGAGCTGGCAGTGAAGAGAGGGGTGGGTGATGCTGGGGCTCCAAGTCAGGCCTCCAGAACAGCCAGACCTCATCAGGCAGCACCCAGGGAGGGAAACACACTTGCAGCGGGCCAGGGAAGTGTTATGGTTTGAGGAACCCACAACCATTTATTACCATTTAGACAATTATTCTGTCACCTAATGATCCCTCCCCACCTGGGAAGGGGAATCAGGAAAAAACAAGGACACCTGAGGGCTGAAATGTAAACAGATTTAATAGAATAAGACTAGATAATTAACATTAATAACACCAAAGAACCAATATTGATCCAGATGCCAATATAAAATACAGGAGGACTATCTCCAGCCCATTCCATCAGAGTAAGCCATGCACTCCCATCAGGGACAGCCCATGTGGGACCCTGTGGCTTCAGGAGGAAGGGAAGGGCTCAGGGCTCCGGCACCGGGGCAAGGAGTTCTCAGGGTGGCCGCCATCAGGGGAGAGTGAGGAAACTCCTCAGCAAACTTTCTGATTTGTGTGGAATGTGACTTTCATGGTATGAAATAACCCTGTTGGCAGCCTGGATCAAGTGCCTGGGTCTCGTTCATCCTCATCCCTGCACCTGGTGGGCTTGAAAACACCGAGACCTTGAAATCCACACCCCAGCACTGGCTGTAAAGTAAATATTTTCAGAAATTCAGACACTGGAGACTTCTAAAAGTGCAGTCTTCCCAAGCATTAGAAGAGAAATTAGTCCTGTGTCACTCAAACTGGGACAGGGAATAAGCCATACGTCCCACTGCGTGCCACCCCAGAACCTGCTCCCAGCACCATCTTTACTTCTTGATGGCCTTTGTGGTGCTTGCTCATGGAAGGAGGATCCCACCAGAGAAATGCTCACCTCGCTCTGAGGGAGGGCAGAGCAGAAGAGATGATGCTGGGAGCTGGGGAAGGCAGAGCAAGCTCTCTCCTCCATCCCCAGCCCGTTCCTGCAGACATTCAACATTTAACCCCAGGGGAGCTCTGTCTGCTCTGCAGCCCAGGAGGTAGTAGCAGCTCATGCAGAGCCACCTGGGGAAACCAGCGTAACCCCACTCCAGTGCAAGACATGGGACCCAAACTGCTGCAGGATGGCCTCAGCAGGGCCCCGGGGAAACCCTCGGGCTGCGCTGTGCCAGTCCCTGAGCTGCAGACCAGCACCAGAAGTTGCTGGGACCAGTGTCACCGCCTTGTGCGGTTCCCTGCGTGTGTTGTGCAGCCTTGCAGACCTGCTGTTCCTGTGTGCGGGGTCTGCAGAGAGAGAGCCCGGTCAGGAGATGCCCCCGCAGCACCCGGCAGAGCTCAGCCACCCGTCCCTCGGGCATTCGCGAGGTGACGTTTGATTTGAATGGCGTCCGGCTGTTGACAGGGCCAGACCCCAGATGTCTTGCACGAGGTGCACAGCAAATCGGGGTAACACAGCCAGCGCGGCTGGTGGAGGGGCGAAACCAGCCCCGAGCAGCCTGGGCAGTGCCACACACCGCTGTGACACCCGGGCAGTGCCACACACCGCTGTGACACCCGGGCACTGCCACAGACACTGTGACACCCGGGCACTGCCACACACCGCTGTGACACCTGGGCAGTGCCACACACCGCTGTGACACCCGGGCAGTGCCACACACCGCTGTGACACCCGGGCACTGCCACAGACACTGTGACACCCGGGCACTGCCACACACCGCTGTGACACCTGGGCAGTGCCACACACCGCTGTGACACCCGGGCACTGCCACACACCGCTGTGACACCCGGGCACTGCCACAGACACTGTGACACCCGGGCACTGCCACACACCGCTGTGACACCTGGGCAGTGCCACACACCGCTGTGACACCCGGGCACTGCCACACACCGCTGTGACACCCGGGCACTGCCACAGACACTGTGACACCCGGGCACTGCCACACACCGCTGTGACACCTGGGCAGTGCCACACACCGCTGTGACACCCGGGCACTGCCACACACACTGTGACACCCGGGCAGTGCCACAGACAGCAGGTGCTGGGGCAGAGGCAGCAGCTCCAACTGCGAGGCCACCTCTCAGCCCACTGCCTCCGCCTTCGCTTTCCATTTCAGGAGGACAAATGGAGCAGGAATTGTGTCGCTGACCACGTTCGGTCACCTTTAGCCCTGCCTTATTCCTGAGGACCTTCCAGAGGAGCTCCTGCCTGTCACCAGGCTGCTGTAGGAGGGAGCACAAGTCTTGTGAGGAGCAGCTGAGGGAGCTGGGGGTGTTCAGCCTGGAGAAAAGGAGGCTGAGGGGAGACCTTCTCGCTCTCTACAGCTCCCTGAAAGGAGGGTGTAGCCAGAGGGGGTCGGTCTCTTCTCCCAAAGAACAGGTGAACAGAGGAAACAGCCTCAAATTGTCCCAGAGGAGGCTTAGGATGGATATTGGGAAAAATTTCTTCCTGGAAAGGGTTGTGAAGCCTTGGAAGAGGCTGCCCAGGGCAGTGGTGGAGTCACATCCCTGGAGGGATTTAAAAGCCGGGCAGATGTAGTGCTGAGGGACGTGGTTTAGTGGTGGGTTTGGGCAGTGTTGGGTTGATGGTTGGACTTGGTGAGCTGAAAGGTCCCTTCCAACCTGGACAATTCTGTGATTCCATCTTTCTATGACATGCACTGCTGAGGGGCAGCCCGTGGTGGCATCTCGAGACTCCCATACTCAGGCATGGACTTCGGCGCTCGGGACTGAAGGTCTCTGGGTTCACAATGTCTGTGCCATTTATGAACGTGGAGAACTGGGGAGTGAGCGTGTCTGCTGGGTTTGGAGAAGTGTTCTGTGGGGGTGAAGTGCCCACGCGAGAGCAGTTCTGCGTGGTGTCCAGTGGTGGCTGCCCCGGGGTATTTGCTCTCTGCTGCAGAGACAATAGAGGAGCATCCCCCAGGGACACCATGGGAGCCAAACACCATGTCACCTGGGAAGGCAAACTCAAGAAGCCCAGGAGAAGGAGGCCGTTGCTCAGGGAAGCATGTGGCCAGGGAGGGACAACTCTCTGCCCTTCACCAGGGCAATGAGAAAGCAGCCAGTGACGGGGGTACCAGGAGGCACAGGCCTGCAGCCAACCCAGAGCTGGTGGGACAACGGGTGGTGAACACATCTGCCAGTGGAGGAACATCGTGGTCTTGATGATGTCTGTAGAACTATTTTAAACATTGCAATTTTAGCTAATTCCATTGCTGAAATAAGTAGTAGATACTGAGCTCAACATCCTGTTGAGCATCCTGTTGAGCTGCTACTTATTTCAGCAATGTAATTAGCTGAAATCAATAATCTCTTCAGGACTACCAAGCCTGTCCAGGTGTTGCATGTCTCTGGGAGCAGAGCAGTCCAGAACAGCACAAATGGAAGGGTTTCACTGGCAGTGCTGGAGCAAGCTGTTGGAGAGGAGGTGTCTCTAGGAGCACATGGACGAAGCAGATAGGGGTCTGTTTAGTCGAGGTCCCAGCATTTAGTAGACAAGAAATGTCTCTGAAAACCTCTTTGACTTGTATTTCCTGTGCTGGAGAGACATACTGGCTGCTCGTTGATGGGAGAACAGGACAGTCCTGATGTCAAGTACCAGTGTATAGGAAAGGACCCAAATTCTGGTGATCTGCTGAACTTCCCTTCTTTTCCCAGGAGGACTAAGCCAAGGAGGAAGGGGCAGGCTGTCCCAGGATGCCCTGTTGAGGCCAGGCTGAAACAGGCAATGCATTGGCCTTATGAAACCAACACATGGCTGGGTTGAGAGGAAGGCGGTGGAAAGAGGACCAGATGCTACTCAATGTTGGTGGAAAATTGGGTGTTTGAGCAGCCAGTTGCCTAATCTCTGTTGATCATATATAAACCATCAATTTACAGTGTCCTCAAACACATAGGTGTTTGTGGACTGCTGTGGACTGCTTTCCCTGCTTTCCACAGGGAAACTTACATGCAGAAGTGTGATGTTCTCATGGTAAAAACTGGTGAAGGTATTGCTCCAAAGCAACATAATTCTCCAAAGCAAGTTGTGGTAGGAATACAGCAATGATTATTATGTTCTTGAGAAAGAATTACTTTTCATCAACGTTTTTTCAGAAAACAAACACACACACACAAAAACCACACCCAAAACCCAAACCATAATCTGAGTCATATACGTGGTGTGGAAAAGTTCAGCCCAAACTCTTAAAATCTGGCAAAGGTGTAAGCAACTGAAGGTCTTATGGGACGTGATGGCCATGCTCAGTTGAGCAGTGAAGCCTGAATCACCTATAATTAGGCAAGGAAACATGTGTGTATACCGGAAACTATACAAACAAGCTATTAATAGCTGCTTCATTTTCACTATTCTCTAGCCAACGGTGAGGGCCAGAGAGGTCTCGTGTCCCTGTTGGTGATGCTGGGGCTGTCCCAGCCATAGTGGTCCCAGACCCTGCCCTGGGTCTGTCCCCGCTTCACCCTCGGCAGGTCCTGTAGCCATGTTGCATCCTGGTGGGCATCCAGCTGCAGGCCTTCCATGGGGCACAGGGACTCAGCACCATTCCTGGTGGCAAAAAGCAGATGTCCAAAGGGGATACAGGGCCTGTGACCCAGTATTTTTCCCAGGTGACACGTCCCTTCCCTCCTGGCTCACCCAGCAGCCCAAGACCCCGGCCAAAGCAGGACAGCAGGCTGCAAAAGGCTTGTTCTGGAAATCTGACCCAGTTGTTCATGTCCCGTTACCCTGCTCATCCCTACAGCAGGGCCAGGAGACATTTCTGGCAGCAAGAATCCTTGCTCTGCTGTGTTGGGATGATCCTGGCAGATTCCCCATAACACGTGTGCAGCTCCCAACGTTGGTGAGAGCTGAACGGCGGTGGTTCCTGAGCCGTGGAGAAGGGAGAGGGAGCTCCCACCTCTGCCTCCTGTCAGCTGGACATCAGGCAGGCAGAGACCTCCCCACTCTGAGATCATTCACTGGATCTCCTGCCCACCTCCCACAGCTAGATCTGGTCCATGGGTTAGCACGAGGAGAGCTTTAACAAAAAACATGCTTATTGAATATCATAGACTCATGGAATGGTTTGGGTTGAAAGGGACCTTAAAGACCATCCAGAGCCAGCCCCTGCCCTGGGCAGGGACACCTCCCAGCACATCAGGGTGCTCCAAGCCCCCTCCAACCTGCCCTTGAACCCCTCCAGGGATGGGGCAGCCACAGCTTCTTGGGGCAACCTGGGCCAGGCTCTCACCACCCTCACACCAAACAAGTTCTTCCCCACATCTCCTCTCCATCTCCCTTCTTTCAGGGTCAAACCCTTCCCCCTCGTCCTATGGCTCCCCTCCCTCATCCAGAGTCCCTCCCCATCTCTCCTGGAGCCCCTTGAGGGACTGGAAGGGGCTCTAAGGTCTCTCCGGAGCTTCTTCTTTTCTGGGATGAACCTCCCCAACTCTCTCAGCCTGTCCTCACAGCAGAGGGGCTCCAGCCCTGCCCCAGCATCTCCATGGCCTCCTCTGGCCTCACTCCAACAGGTCCATATCCTGATGTTGGTGGCCCCAGAGCTGGAGGCAGCACTGGGGGGGGCGTCTCCCCAGAGCAGAGGGACAGATTCCTCCCCTGGCCCTGCTGGCCACGCTGCTGGGGATGCAGCCCAGGGTGCGGGGGGTTTCTGGGCTGCCAGCACACGTTACCAGGGCACATGGAGGTTCTCAGATCAACGTGGCCCCAGGAACAACAGAAGGAAAGGACGAGTGTCTGCTGTATGGGGAGCTGAAGGGATGGACACAGCCCCACAGCTGCAGGGACGTTCCCAGGGAGGCAGACAACGCGCTCGGTGCTGATGGAGCTCAGGATGGTGGAGTCAGTCCCTCATGTGCAGGGTCTGTCCCATTGGCAGGATCCCGGGTTGCAGGTGCTTGTGGCACATGAGAGCCATGGGTGTCAGCCCCTCTGTTCTCCTCCCACCCTTCTGGCCACATCAAGCATCCACAGCTCCCCAGGCAGATCCATGGTCTGCCTCAGGGAAGGGGCTTTCTAGTCCCCAGTGAATCACCCACCCCCAGGATGGCACCGCAGCCACACTGGGAGCACGGGAGGGAGGGCAGGAGGGAAATCGGGGCGAGGATCAGGGAGGAGAGCGGGTGCACGATCTAAAGGAAAAGGGACAAAATCCCTGCTGCTGACAGGGGAGAGACCTTCCCCTGCAGTTTGGTGGAGACACAATCAGAGAGACTTCCCCATCTGAGCTCCCCTCTCTGAGCTGCTCCTGCCAGGGACCACGAGATGCCTGCGGTTACCTCTGTCCCGGCAGCGTGGACACGTGCCCTGCTGGGACGGCGTTGGGTGGGTGGGTTTGTCAGTGCGGGGTGCAGGGCTGATCTCAAAGGTCCCTTCCAACCCAAACAATTCAATGATTCTATGAAAGTGTCTTCGGTCTCTGTGACCATCCTTCCCTGGGAAGACATAGGAGCTTTGCCCAGTAATCGAGGGCTTCGCTTGTGTTCAAGGGACTTCCAGGGGTCTCCTGCATCACACCAGGCTTCCTGGACTATAAAATGTGATGGAGACCCCCCCCGCTCCTTCAGGACCCAGGTCCCCACCAGTGGGAAGACAGAAGGACGCCTGAAGTGCTAGTGCATAAATGCTGGAGTGAAATTGCTCGTTCCCGTGTTGTGCAGAAACACACGGGTCAGCTCGTTACCGCGGCGTCAGAGAGGCACGGGCTTAAGTGGGCGTCCTGGAGAAAGGACTGCAGGGTAAATCCCAGAGGTTTAGGCTCAGACAGCCACCACAGTGTGTTTTAGTACTGGCTCTTCTATGAATACCAATTTCTAGAACGAACTAGAAATCTCTCTAATCTTTGCCTTGCTTAGTTAGAATTCATTGATTTCTGCTAGTGTTTTAATATTTCCCTTAGAAAAGGCAAATTTTCCAACCCTATTGGCAAAAAGAAGCTTCTTTGATATATGCGTGTTCTATGTGTGGATCTTTTAAAGTAAAGCATTTAAGAATTATTTTGGAATCAAGCTGTGCCTGATGTCAGCGTTCTCCGCGCGGTGAGTTCATGCGGAGTCGTCTCATGTCGAGTGTTCTGTGTCTGTGGAAGCACCCTATAGCTTCCAGGATGTTTTCTGAGGTATTTAGATTTATTTCAGTGTTTACAATGTATTTGTTGTTCATTAAACATATTTACCCAGGCTAACCCAACATGAAAGAAATTATCTTGTTTACAGTGGAATCTTGACAAAAATACATGCAGGAAAGATAGACAAACACACATAAACCTGGGCTGCTGAGTGGAACATTGATTTGCTGCCACTTCCAATTTTTCTCATTAGAACTTATTTTATTTGAACATAACTCAGTACCCCGTGTAAATGCGAAGTTGTTAATCTTATTACTATACGGAAAACAAATTAATTATTATGCATGATATTGGAAATGGGTTGTTAGGTTGGCATTGGGAAGATTAGAAAAATACACTCATTACTTCAAATGATATCTGATATACATGTACAACTCTGTTTTTAAAATCATTTGCTATATTCAGATAGCAAATACTGCAAGCAGAAAAGCCCTTCTTCCATGTGGTTTTAGAATTCCAGGCCCAGGTTCTGGAGGCTGGATTAAAGGCTGTAGTTTGCAGTTAGACTTTTACATTTTAAAACACCGATACTGAACCAGAGCAAATGAAGTTGTTAGATTGAATTCCATCCAGCCGCCGGGCAGGATTCACTCTGCTGATGTAATTAACTGGTATGAGATCCAGGTGACTTACCTGGGCAGGACAAGGACCTGCCTCTTGGATCTGCTGTCTCACCAAGACTGCTTCCTAAAAACACCTAGAGCTAGACAGAGGAAGCCTGCCAGTGGTATTGTTCTTTTTTAAAAAAATAAAAATTAATACTAGAGACAGGAGAAGGAG
Organism: Calidris pugnax; assembly: GCF_001431845.1. Classification (NCBI taxonomy): domain Eukaryota; kingdom Metazoa; phylum Chordata; class Aves; order Charadriiformes; family Scolopacidae; genus Calidris; species Calidris pugnax. Next base: position 388,652 of record NW_015092476.1, read on the forward strand.
GTGTGTGTGAGGTGTGTCCAGGGGTGAAGCTCACACAGCTGATGGTACGCGCGAGGGGCAGCCGGGCTGTGGTGGGGACCTCTGGTTCCTCTGGCAGCAGCAGTATTTGTGAGGCAGTGAGCGGGGGCTTGAGGGGGGTTTGGGGTAGGGGAAGGTCACGTCCTGCTCATAGTCTGTCTGGAGGATGCAGTGTCCGTGCTGGTGAGAGCAATGAGAATGGTAGGGTGGGTGATGTGTCTCCTCCTCCTCGTGGCGCTGGGAACACTGGTCCCTCGGCCAAGCGGTGAAGACAGGCATGGAGGGGCTGGACTCTCTGCATCCCTTGGGATGCCTGTATTCCCTCCTGGAGTCTCCAGACACGGTAAGGATCAAAACACCAGCTGTGCAGAGTGACACTCCTGGGTTTGAGGTGGTGCAGATGGACCCCGGCAGCCAGAGCTGGCAGGTCACGAGCTGCAGGACTGGGACAGAAAAATACGAATTTCCTTTTACCGTGGATCTGTTGCCTTTGCTGGCAGCTCTGCGTGGTCAGGAGCTGCCTCTTGTAGCTTCTCCTCTGCAGTCCTGAGGATGCAGAATGTGTTGCTTTTTCCAAGGAGAGCTGACAGCCCGGTGAGTTTCACATGAACGCAAGTGGTGGAGCTTTTAGCAAAAAGTATGTCAAAATTTGAAACAAAAGAGAGGGATAACAGCAGTGGAGAGTTTCCACAGATCTTTGTCTTGCTCATTCCCCAGGTTCATGCTGGGGTCTTTTTTGCCTTGATCACATAGATTTGGCAGATCTTAGGAGACCCTTCCAACCCAAATGCCCATCCAGGGTAGGGGCACATAGGACCTGTCTTTTCCATGCCAGAACCTTTCCATTTGTCAGATTGAGTCCTTCCTTTTCCCTGTCGGTTCCCCTCACCGTCCATCTAGTACCAGCACACTCTCATTGAAAGACCTTCCTTTCAGGCAAGCCACCGGGGTACCTCAGATGTTGTCCTCTCTGCTGGACCAGGCGGTGGGACACAAAGATGGGGAGATACCTGCTGATCACCCAGGCCACGCAGCAAAGCACGAACCCACCTGGGTCTACAGCCCTCCTGACAAGGACATGACAGAAGAGATGGTGGCATCTTCCTTCCCAGGAGTGACAATTCCTACCTGCCTCGTGCTGTGGGTGAGGTTGGACTATGGGCCAGGGTGGTTTCTTTGACCCCTAAAGCTGGGGAGGGGAACAGAGAAAGGCAGCTCTGCCAAAGAGCAAGATTTTGTCACAACTTGAGTTTCCAGAATGGGCACCATGACCTCAGGAAACAAGGGGTTAACAATGTCCCATGTGCCTGGGTGCAAAACTTCTGAAAAACTCCCCTGAAATCGGTTTCTATACTCAAAATAATGCGTGTCCTACAGGGCAAGAAATAGAGACGAACTAAAATAGCAGCATTAATGAGCGAAGTAAATATCAGAGCAGAGCTGTAAAAGCGGTGAGGAAATTCCCCTGAAGAGTGTTTTGTTCTGCTTTGGTGACACCAGATATGAGGGGGTTCATCTGTGCCACCTCGGTCGCGCCGGAGGCTGCCACCAGCCCTGGTGATGAGGGCCAGAGGGTCATCCCCGATCCCGCACAGCTGGGCACAGCTGGCTGTGACCCGCTACATCTCCAGCGTGAGATATAACGAACCTCGAGGATAGATTTGAGTGGAAAATGACCCTTTTCTTCCCATCGGAGCGGCTGAGCAGGCAATTACACAATGCTGGGTGGGCGGGCAGGGCTGGTCCTGCCACCCGGGACAGCGGGGGTCCTGCCCACAGACCCTTCCTGGTCCTTTCCTGGTGGGGCCCATGGCTCTTCCCCAGCCCACGTCAGGCAGCCCCAGCCCTGCACGTCGCCGGGCTGCCTCGGGGGCTGCCTCGGGGGCTGCCTCAGGTTGGGGGTTGTGGGTGAAGCCCCTTTGTGGGGTGGTTTTTGCTGGTGAGATGATGGAGAAGCCCTGCCCACCAGCCGGAGCCTTGTCCCCTCGGTGATGCCTCCTGTGTTTCTGCCCACACGTGTTTCCCGACCTTTGCGCGTAACTGAAATATTGTATTTTTAAAGCCAGCAAGGAATTTCCTCAGTTTTCCTTCCTGCAGAACGTATCACAGGGTAAATGGCTTTTCATGGTGGTTATAGCTATATATTGAGCAAACAGAGTGTTATCAAACCACTCTTTTTTAATTTTCTTCTTATTGATTTCAAAATTTGACTAAAAAAAGGTTTCAATTACAAGACAACCTTTTTATATTTCACACTTAGTAATTTTCATACAGCTGTATAATTGGAGGTAAGCAGTATCTGGAGTTAATGAAATAGATTTCTGTATTGTTCTTAAAGTCCCCAGTTAACTGCAATTCGCCGTGTGACGATGAAGAGCAGAGCTCTTTGTCATCTGCTTCAAACACAGCCCCCGCCCCACGGAATTAGGGTGAATGCAAATAAAGAAAAAAGAAATTACACCAAAAATACCTAAGGAGAGGAAAAAAAAAACCCCAATCTGGTGCAGTAATTATTCTCCAAGGGGCAGAGGGACTGAGACCAGCCCCGACCTGGTGCGGTGGGGGCTGCACGGGTGGGAGTTGCTCACATCCCGCGTGGAGCATCCCCGTGCAACCCGACGGGGGGTCCCCCCCGGCCTGTGGCCCTGGGCAGGGGACACTTGGGCCCCGTCTTTTCCAGCAGCAGAGCCCAAGGGACAAGCCCCCCGGGGCCGAGGCTGCCGCTGCCCCCGGGAGCGTTTCCCGACGCCCGGGGGGTTTCCAGGGGGAGAAGAGCTTTGTGCTGCTGGATGGCAGCGTGTGGAGCAGAGCTTGGGTGAGGGTGAGGAACACGGCGAGAGCAGGAGGGGAGGGGCTGGTTCTGGAAATGAAAGGACAGGAAACCTTCCTCACCTTTGTAAGCAAAATAACAGATGAAGTACACACAGCAAATGCGGTGGAACTTTCCTTTTGTGCTTTTATTCATATTTTTTTTCACTCGTTGTGCAACAGATTTTGTCCCAAGCGTGCTGCTGGGCAGAGCAGTGCCACAGAGCAGAGCGGCCCCCAGGACGAGGGGCAGGGCTGGGAGACCCGAGACACGGGTGGGTGCCGAAGGAGGGGGCGGCTGGCCCTCTCTGAGGTAGCAAAATGCAAGAAATGCTCCCCAGAAAAACATCCACCCTGGGCAAAGGTGGTGTTGCAGCCACAGAGGGGTGGGCAGCCAGCTGTCCCCACCGTGTGCTGGCCAACCACCCTGGGGTTGTCCTGGTGGCGGTGGGCCTGTCCTGCTGCCCCGGCACGGGCTCTTCCAGGTTGTCAGGGACCGTTCCAGCTGGATCCTGCGGAGACACGGTGATGGAAACCCCGAGCAGTAAAACAAAGGAGAGGGAGCTGAGCTGGCAGGAGACATAATTACCTTTTTTGAGCATCACGGGGGGAATGTGCCCCTCACGGCGTGGCTGGCTCCATCCCCGCGTCCCAGCCAGCCCGGCTGCAGGTGCTGCATGGGAAAGCCCTGGGTGGCCCTGCCAGCTCTGCCCCAGCACCACACTCCTCCTGCCAACAGACAGCCCAGCACCACCTCCCCGTGCCCCCTCCCCAGCCACGTGCCCCCCATGTTTTCCCTTCCAGCAGCGTCCCTCCTTGTGCCGGGCAGCTCAGGGCGGTTACGGGAGCCACGGCCCAGGGCAGCCGCTCCGCTGTGGTTGTAAATTCTTTGTCTTCTGTCATTTCAGCCCCCAGAGGCAGCTTCAGCGCGGAGGGGAGGCAGGGAGGAGGGTGAGACCTGCCCCTCCAGCTGCAGCGGGTTCCTGGACCTGCACGGCCACGGCATCCCACTGCCCCACGTGAGAGGGAGCTGCCTCAAGCCCACGGACCCCCCCTCGGGCAGGGGGACCCTGGGAGGAGCTTTGGGTGCACACCTGAAAAGAGATTAAAAAAAACCAACCAGAGGGCTTCAGCTTCTCCTGTCAAAAAGACATCTGCTTGTCCACAGTGATGGGGAGGACATCTGAGTTGCTCCTGGTGGAGCTCCACAAATATGAAAACCCAGCAAATTGCTGTGGGAAAGTCCTTTGCTTGCCCCAGACCCCAGGTGCAGTGGCCCATTGAGGAGATGAGCCCCCAGGATGTGTGTCCCACCCAGACCCCCCCCCAGCCCGTGTGTCCAACCGGGGCTTCAGTGAATGAAAAATTTCCCCGGGTCGTAACAGCGTGGGCTGGGACTTGCAAACGTGCAAACACTTTCACCCGTGACAGTGCACGGCTCCTTTGAATATCTGCTGTGAGTACGTAGCCCTTGCTGCACAGGGGCTCTGGCAATTAGCATGATAAAATGCATATTTAAATGTTCCTGTGTGTACCGGCGTTGTCCTAAAACTGTGGAAGGAAACCTTTCTGCAGGCTGTGAAAAGGTGGCAGTTAAAACACCGACATAAAGCACGTGCTATGATGTATCTAGTAAATATTCTAGGGAAAATTAAAAATATCTTTAGAAGCAAAATAAGATTTCAGATGAAAATGTTAAGATGTTAAGATGAAAAATCCTTTGGCAGCTGGGATTTACAGTGGCATCTATTTATGTAGGTGGCAGCACGTCAACCGAGGGAGGTATTTACTTAACAATCAATCAGTTAGCCAAGCAGGAGCAGGAAAATATTGTACCATGTTCCTGTAGGTATTAAACACCTGGTCTTGAGAGATCCTGGACAGAGCTGGACTCTGAATGCTGCCCAGTTTCTGATCTCGGCCATTTATTCGATTAGAGCTAATTATCTGTTTTGAGGCTGCGACCCACCACCCTTTTTTTCAATCAATAGGAGAGAATCAGGTTATTAACATGAAACCTAATCCAGGAAAGCTAACACCCGAGGTATGTCTCCTTCTGAGCCTCGAGAAAGCCTTAGATTTCTTAACCTGCTGTCTTCTGCTTGCATTTTCTGGACACTTTTGTGTCTAGCAAAGGCCTCACTTAATCAACTGTATTTTCCTCTTCGCTGGCAATTGTTGGAAGCAGACTATTCAGTGATTTAACCTCCTATCTTCCAATCTACCTCTTCTCCCAGCAATTCTCAAAGCAAAGGAATCAATTTGACCTTTTTCAGCGTTTTAATAGCAGCAAACACAACAGTTAGAGCACGGGATGGACTTGGGTTGAAATTTCTGTTCTTGGCTTTCTCGAGAGAGACTGGGAAAGCCAGCATTGTGTAGCAGAGTCGATCGCTTTCCAGCTAGAGCTCCCATTAAAAAAAAAAAAAAAAGAGAAAATCCTCATTCTTGGCTTCTTTGCTTTTCAGCAGAGCCAAAATGGGCCCCTCTTTTCAAAATATCCATGAGGGGATGCGTTCAGGGAGAGGGAAGCAGGGCTTATGAACTGACCAAGCTGCTCCTTCAAGCAAAACGGCAGCCCCCAGCCAACTTCTCCATTCTGCTGGATGCAGAAGTGAGGTTACAACCTGCCCCTCGGGGCATCTCCCTTGCCAGGTGCCCAGGGGTGCTGTTGAAGTACGGGCTCAGTGACAAAGGGTGGGCTTCGAGGGAGCTTCTTCAGGAGGCCCCTGGCCTCCAGCTGCGAAGATGTGGTTCCTGCTCCATGCTCTGCTGGGACCTGGGCACGACACCGCACCTCCCTGCTCTCCTGTGTGGCAAAGCCTGGGCAGCCTCTCCCTTCTCCCCCTTCCCCTGGCCCTCCGGGGGCTGCTTTGCACCCACAAACACCACCCCAGCCTGCGGGCGACTGTTCCCTCCGCTCTGCACCCTGGTCCCCAGAAGCAATGCTCGTCCTGCCTCAGCTGCTGCGTCTGAAGGGGGCTTTCTGCCTCCTGAGGAGCCCGCTGGGACCCCGGGACCCCGTGGGGCTGGGGGAGGCCAGTTCTGCTGCCGCTGGTGCCTCACGTCACCCTCCTCCGCTGGGCTGGAGCGAGGAGCCGCCGCGCAGGGCCGGGGAAGCCCAGGCCTCGCAGTCCGGTCCCGCTCGGCTCCCAGGAGGCCAGGCCCTCGCTCTACCACGTCACTGCAGAAATCTCAGAGGGTATGGTGGGGTTTCTCACACAGCTCTCAGGAAGAGGCAGAAGCCAGCATCTGGTGTGGCTTGGCCTCCCTCGGAGGCTGGCTCCTTTTCAGCTGTGCATGTAAGCGTGTCACCAGGCAGAAAGTTCTGCAAAGCTGACTTTTAAAACATGTCTTTTTAACTATCAAAATAACCACACTCGAGATCAGTGAAAGTGACTGAGAGAGGGGACTGAAGCGTTCACCGTGGCCCTGAGCCCTTCCACACTAGGCTGGTGGAACAGGTACGAGCTGGGTTGAGGCTGCTCATTGCTGTCATAAATTAGGTTGGTTTTCTGCTTTGGCACAAAGTCTCTGAAAACGCAGCCCCCGGTCGCTGCTCGCTGTGGACCGGGCACAAAAAAAAGCCCCGTAGGCACAGAAGGGGCCGGGGAGAAGCAGCCCCGGGGGTGCGGGCAGCTCTTCCCGAGGGGCGTCTGACCCTGCGGCGGCTCTCCCGGCTGCGGGACCCCAGCGGGGCTCTCTGCCGAGCGGGGACCCCCGGGGCACTGCCCCCCCCCCCCCCCCCCCAGGTCCCCCGGGGGAGCGAGCGGTAGGTGAGGGGCGAGAGACAGCGATAACGCACGTTGGCGGAAAAGGAGAAGTCTCTCAGCGTTTCCTGCCTCCTCTCGCGCTCTCGAAAATAAAACCCGCTGTTTTTGTCAGCGGCGGCACCTCGAGCTGCCCCCGACCGGACCCGCCGGGCCGGGGAACGGAGCCCTGACGGGATTGTCAGCACCGCTCCCCATCCGTCCCACCCGGGCGGGGGGACGGGACGCCCCTTCCGTGCGGACCCCCGGGCAACCGCCGCCGCTGAGGGGACGCCTCTTCTCCACGGTCTCGTCCTTCAAACCTCGTTTGCTGGTGGCTTCCCGTGGGCAGCTCTCCAGAGATGGTGGAGGGTGTTGGTGCCACCAAAGCGCTCTCAACTTTTCGGGACTGCCCATCTAACACCTTTTAAATTACTTCAGTCTCATTAGCATATCCATCTCAGAGTTCACTTTTATCTCTGGGAACACTCTGGGCCGCAATCGCCCCTGGATCACCCATATTTTGAATTTAAAAAGGCAGCGCCAGAGGAAAAAGAGGGTACGGTACTGCAGAGAAGCAGCTTCCAAAAGAGACCCGACCCCCCTCAGACACCCCCCGGTCCTGCCTGGACGGGAGGCAGTTCTTCATTCGTACCAGCGCTCCCCCTCTTCCCACTGGGCATCGGTGTGTTTTACAGAAACGTGAAAAAAACACAAATAACTGCAAAGTCGGTGCCGGGCTCGGGATGCTCCGTGGGAGCCCCTGTCCCTCCGCGTCCGTGACGAACCGCTCCGGGGGGACAAGGGGCTGCCCCGGGTGGGAGCGGGTGGGCACCGGGGGGTCCGGGCCATGGGAACGCTCCGGTCTGGAGGCCCCGGGCGCTGCGGCCGCGCCGAGCCCTGAGCCGAGCCGGGGTCCGCAGCCGGTGGGGAGGGGGCGATCCCTTAATTTCCCAACGCCACGCATCACGGACAGAAGGACGAGAGGTCAGGCCGGGTTTGTGATCTTCTCGCCACTTCACAGAGGGCAGGCAACAACGACTGTCCCTGGAAAACTCAAAAAACCCCCTCAGATTTGTGCCGCGCCACCGTTCTCCTCTCGGCCGCCGTTCCGCCGCGCACAATCCGCGCAGCAGCGCCCTGAGACGCGGTCGGGGCCGCGCCGGGGCCGGGGGACCCTCCGGCCGCAGCCGTGGGGTGTCGGGGGGCTGGTTCCCGAGCGGGGAGGGGGCGGGGGGGGTCTCTGCCGCGCTGCGGTGTGGCGCCCCGGCAGAAGATGCTCCTGGGGCAGCGACAGGCGTTTTCCAGCCGCCGGCCCCGGGAGCTCCGGCCGGTACCGGCCGC
>NW_015092476.1:396642-398586 GCF_001431845.1 Calidris pugnax
CGGCCTCGGGGGCAGCCCCGGCCCCCGCTGGCCGGTGGGGCGGACACGGACCCGCATCCCGCGGCGGTGAGGGCCCCGCGGTGCCCACGCGTGTCGGCGGCCCGCGTGTCCCCTCAGATCCGCGGGTCGGGCCGCGGCCCCTCCGCCGCCGCCTCAACGCTGCTCCTCGGGCAAGGCCGAGCGGGCGGCTCCGCTACCGGGGCCGGAGGCGAGGCGGGAGCCCCGCGGCCTGTTTTTTAGTAAATAAAGTGTTTTTCGTTCATTTCCCTGCGTGAGGTCAAACAGCGCTCCCGGGCTTCTCGCCGCCGCCGTGGCCGGGAGAGGCGAGGAGAGGAGAGCGTCTGGAGGGGAGAGGGGGTTTGCTGATCGTTGGGCTGACGTATTTGGGCCTTATTTTGGGGCTGCCTCTCCCCGGGGCAGCGCGGCGGGGAAGGACCATCCCCTGGCGGTTCGCGTTTCGGGGCCGGCGGGAAGCGGGCTCCGGCCGCCGGTTATTTTTGTGTAAGCAAATGAGAGCGGAGAAACGTTGGTGAAAAGGGAAGCAAAAGGGGCAGAGAGGCAGGAGCCGGCGTCCCTCCAGCCGCGCCGCGGGCAGGGATGGTGCCCGGCGGCCGGGGGTCCCGGTGGTCCCGGCCCGGGGCAGCCGGTCCCGCGATGCCGCGGAGCCCGGAGCGCCGGGGAGGGCGGGAAGGAAAAGTCAGATTTTGGAAACAAAGTCGTGTCTACACCAGCTCCCGGGGAGGGGTCCCGGGGTCGCGGGGGGTAGGGGAGCAAGAGAGGAGACCGGCAGCCCCCCTTTTACCCACCCGCGCCCCCACTCCAGCGGGCTGATCATCATCTCAGGGCGCGCTCCGTGGGGTGTGCGGGGTGGGAGTGGGTGCAGGCGCCGGTGGGCCCGTGGAGGACCCCTTCGCCGGGCCCAGTTTCACGAGAGACCCCCCCGAGGCCCATGTTTTTTGTCCTTTGGGAAGGGGAGCGCCGGCGGAGAGTCCCCCCGCGCCCCGCATCGCCCGAGCAGGAGGGCAGGGCCGCGGATGATGCGGGGCGCGGGGGGTCTCTCCGCCGGCCCCCAGGCAAATCCCCGTCCCGCCCCCGCGGCGGCCCGTCCCGTCGGGGAGCGCGGCCCCGGGGCTGCGGCGTCACCCCCGGCCCTGGAAGGGGAAGTCGGTTTCGCTGAAAAGTTGGTGACGGGGGGGAGAGTCAGAGCTGCGCCGGTGCCGGTTGCCGGTGCCGCCGCTCTGCATCAGCCGGCGGAGCGGTCGGAGGAGGAGGAGGAGGGGGGAGCGGCTGGTTGGGAGCAAAGTTTGATTCCTGCTACAACAGATGTCAGAGTTTTCTTGGGTTTTGGCTGCGTCTGGGGACATCTTGTGATGTTTTAGAGAACAGGACATGATCTCACATGGCGAGGAGCTCTTTAGTTTCTTAATCATTTCACGGTTCCTTCAGAGGCTTTTTTTCCACCTAAAACGTTTAGTTTCAGCTCAGTGATCAGCTGCAAAAGCTCGGCGGGGAGCGGAAGAGTTGAATTATTCCAACCTGCGAGAGCCCCTCAAAAAAAAAAAAAGGGAAAGAAAAAAAAAGAAAATAAAGAAGGAAAAAAAAGGAGAAAAGAAAAAAGAAGGAGAAAAGAGAAAAGAAGGAGAAAAGAGAAAAGAAAAGAAAAGAAAAGAAAAGAAAAGAAAAGAAAAGAAAAGAAAAGAAAAGAAAAGAAAAGAAAAGAAAAGAAAAGAAAAGAAAAGAAAAGAAAAGAGAAAAGAAGAAAATAGAAGAGAAAACGAAACAAGAAAAGAAGAGAAAAGAGGAAAAAAGAAAGAGGAGGAAGGCGATAACACGACGTGGAAACTTTTCTCTCTGTCCGTTCCCCGCGCCCTGACAAGCCGTGATGGAGTTGGAGAAAACCTACGCGACCCCCCGGGCCGGCCGCACAGGTGGGACTCGGGTGGG
>NW_015092476.1:400810-402330 GCF_001431845.1 Calidris pugnax
CTTCAACTTCTTTGACACGGCCGCGACGGGCCCGGCGCGATCGCGGACGGGGCCGGCTCTCCCCGCCCGCCGGCGGCTCCGGGGGTCCGGACGGACGGCGGCCCGGGACCCCCCGGGAAGGGCGGCCGCAGCGCGGGGAAGGTTTCGCCGGTGCAGGGACGGCGGCGGGATGCGGCGGGCAGCGGGCTTGTCCGGGATTTGTTTTCCCGGAGAGAAAGAGCCGATGTGAATATCTGTGTGAGTGCACACGCAGGTGTACACACGCGCCTTACTGCGTGTGTTTATCTATCTGTACATATCCACGCACGCTTATGTGTGTATACATATATGTGTGTGTATATACATATATATAGATATATGCGCGTGTGTGTCTGTGCATCTATTTTTTCTCCCTAAACCAAATCTCTGGGAAGAAAGCCGCCCGGTATTCCCGACAAACGGAAAAGTTTGCTGTACGATATTTCCCTTCTATTTCAACGTTTTGATATTCGTTAATTAAAAAAAAACAAACAACAAAACAAAACACAAAAAACCCCAACAAAATAATATTAATAATTTTTAAACGGGCAAACGAATAACGAGAGCACGGAGCGGGGCTGGAGGGAAGATTTTTCCGGTTTTGATCACGGGAGGAGAGGCAGGTCGGTTCCGTGGCGCCGGGCAGCGCGGCCGAGGAGGAGCGGGCGGCAGAGCTGGTTAAGTTAACAGGTCGTGCGCGATGGGTTTGCCTGGGATTTGTTGTGCTTGAGAGGTCGGGGAAGACTTATCCATTAGCACGGCGTTATGTGAAATGACATCTTCTCTCACGGTGAGTTAAACGCTGCATTACGGCGAGAGATTGCGAGGAAATTTAAGGTAGAACTAATCTCATTTCCTGGTGCACCGCAGCCCTTCAGCGAAAATAAATTTGTTTGCCAAATAAACCCTCCAGCGCTAGGGCTGCAATTCTGCCTCGCTCCGTCCGCCCCTCGCTGCCCGCCGGTCCGCCCGCCCCCCCCCGCTCCGCCCGTCCCGGAGGGGTCCGCACCGGGGGCGGCAGCCGCTCACCGTGGAAGCGCCGCTGCCGCCCCCGGTGAAAACGGACTTTCCCTCCCGCCGCAGCCCGGCGTTTCAAACCCGCCTTTATTCCGCTCCCCTCATTGAGCCCGACAGCATTTTTCCAAGGAGAACTTTCCGGGGGGAAAGCCGGCGGTCCCGGGAGCGAGGGGACACGGAGCCCCCTGCCCGCCCGCTCCCGGACCCGCAGCCCACGCAGGACGGGGTGCCCGCGGGGGGGTGGACGCCCCGGGAGGGAGAAGCCGCGGTGGGTTTCCACGGCGCCCTCCGTCATTCGCAGCCGTGGAAAATCGATACCGTCCGCAGGAATTTCGGGGCAAAAAAGAAAGAAAAAACCCCAAAACCCCGGTGCCTTCGCTCTGGTCCCGGCCGCAGCGGGCGAGACCCCGGGGCCCTTCGCCGCCCAACGACCGCCGCACCCGCTGCGCCCTCGGGGTGGAGATGGGGGGGGGAAGCGGCCCCGG
>NW_015092476.1:402432-403006 GCF_001431845.1 Calidris pugnax
GCCCGCAGCTGTCCGGGGAGCGGCGGCCAGAGGAGAGGGACCCCGGGCGGGCAGCGGGCCTGGGTCGGCGCCGGGGCCGCTGCCCGGGGCAGAGGCAGGTTTGGGGGGGGTCCCCCGGCACGGCGGGAGGGACGGCGGCGGCCCCAGCCTTTGTTCCCCCGGCGGCTGCGGGGTCGGATGCTCTCGGCCTGGGCAGGCCCAGGGCTGGAGCGGGCTCCGGGGGAGAACCGTCCCTTTCCCTGAGGAAACGCCTGTCTTAATGCTTTCTCTCTTTATTTTCTCCCTCTTTTATCTTTTCTTTCTCTCTTCTTTCTTTTCTATGCTCTCATTTTTCTCTTCCCCTTTCCTTTTTCCTTTTTCCTTTTTCCTTTTTCCTTTTCCTTTTTCCTTTTCCTTTTTCCCTTTCCTTTTTCCCTTTCCTTTTTCCCTTTCCTTTCCTTTCCTTTCCTTTCCTTTCCTTTCCTTTCCTTTCCTTTCCTTTCCTTTCCTTTCCTTTCCTTCCCTTTCCTTTCCTTTCCTTTCCTTTTCTTTCCTTTGCTTTGCTTTACTGTCCTTTTCTTTATGATATTCGGAA
>NW_015092476.1:403160-404303 GCF_001431845.1 Calidris pugnax
CCTTTCCTTTCCTCTCCTTTCCTTTCCTTTCCTTTCCTTTCCTTTCCTTTCCTTTCCTTTCCTTTCCTTTCCTTTCCTTTCCTTTCCTTTCCTTTCCTTTCCTTTCCTTTCCTTTTCCTCTCTTCTTTCCCTTCTTTTTCTCCTTCCTTCTTTCCTTCCCTCCTCCCCCCGACCACCACCGCAGCATCTCCCCGTTCCTGTCGCACGGGCTGTGCGTGATTCCGTGCACTGAGACCCGCCGCTGGGTGCGGAGCCGGAGGTCTCGCCGCGGCGTTGCGGGGTCGCTCCCGCAGCCATCGAGTTTCCCCGCTCCGGCCACGGCATCGTCCCGGTCCCAGCGCGTCCCGGTCGCTGCCGGAGCCCCGTGGCCGGGGTCCGCACCCCGGGGGTGCGGGGGGCCCGGGCAGGGGGCAGGGTCCGCCTCGGGCAGCGGGAAGGCAGAGCGGGCGCTCGCCCCCCTCCACCGGCTCCCGCCGCCGCCGGTTTCATGTGGATTCGTTGTGTGCCCTGGCAGTTTTAGAAGGTGTTTGCGAAGTTTGACAGCAGTTTATCAATGGTGAAATGACCGGATTTAAATAAAAATAGCTCTACATAATCTTTTTTCCCTTTTTTTTTTTTTTTTTTTTTTTTTTTTTTTGGCACTGAGGCATTTGGCTTGTCATCTTATTCAGTACAGTTCAAGCCATGGGCAAATAGAGAGATTTTCTGTATTATTTTTGTTTCAGAATTGGCATCCGTGCTGCCCCTCTTGCTTGTTTCCAGTTTCTCCACAGCATGAGGGTTAATTGCATTTTCTCACTCGGTACATGGGATTATTACATGTCCACGGGTTTTTACACAGTTTCACTCCTACTCACCCGAGCGGGTCCCGTTTCCCACCAGACTCAGGATTCCCCTTGCTAAAGGCGAGCAGGGCAAATCTGCTAAAAAAGGGGCAATATACTGGGCTTCGCTGGGTGTTCCTGTTCCATCTGTGGGACCGCGGTATCTGCCAAGAGAGCTGGAAATTATAAAAGCAGAAATCTTGCCTTGTTTTTTTTTCTTTTTTTTTTTTTTTTTTTTTTTTTTTTAAAAAAAAAAAAAAAAAAAAAAAAAAAAAAAAAAAAAAAAAAAAAAAAAAGTTCTAGGAAAAATATTAAACCC
>NW_015092476.1:411311-411736 GCF_001431845.1 Calidris pugnax
TTTTTTGGCACTGAGGCATTTGGCTTGTCATCTTATTCAGTACAGTTCAAGCCATGGGCAAATAGAGAGATTTTCTGTATTATTTTTGTTTCAGAATTGGCATCCGTGCTGCCCCTCTTGCTTGTTTCCAGTTTCTCCACAGCATGAGGGTTAATTACATTTTCTCACTCGGTACATGGGATTATTACATGTCCACGGGTTTTTACACAGTTTCACTCCTACTCACCCGAGCGGGTCCCGTTTCCCACCAGACTCAGGATTCCCCTTGCTAAAGGCGAGCAGGGCAAATCTGCTAAAAAAGGGGCAATATACTGGGCTTCGCTGGGTGTTCCTGTTCCATCTGTGGGACCGCGGTATCTGCCAAGAGAGCTGGAAATTATAAAAGCAGAAATCTTGCCTTGTTTTTTTTTCTTTTCTTTTTTTTT
>NW_015092476.1:411840-432863 GCF_001431845.1 Calidris pugnax
CCTGTTTAACAGGGTGTCTGTGGATTTTGTGAGCAGATTGGCCATGTATGTCTTTAGGAGACAAGCACAAGGAAGTATGACTAACTTACATGTCAGCTGCTTCTTCATGGCTCTTCTTTGTAAGCAGGATTATTATTTTTTTTTCCTAAAAAAAAAAAATTTTTTTTTTTTTTTTTTTTTTTTTTTTTTTTTTTTTTTTTTTTTTGGCTTTTGATTAAGTCAAGGCATTTGGTAAAATAACAACCCTGAACACGAGGGTATCCCCTCCTGTGCTGGGACACAGAGGGGGGGCAGGCTGTGCCACCACCCCTCTTTCCAGCGGGGGGCTTTGGGGCAGCCTGTGCCCCCCGGGGCAGCGCCAGGCCCCTCCCGGCCTCCGAGCCGGGCATCCCCGCGTGTTTTCCCGTGGCCGTTTCCCCCCGCGGGCCCGGTCTGACTCCCCGCAGGAGGGTCCTCCCCTCCGGTCACCCCTCCGGTCACCGGCACCGCAGCAGCGGCCGCGGACACCTCCTGTGCTGGTGGTGGGGGGGATGCTCTGCCGGGGGGGTCTGCCCCGCAGAAACGTCCGAAACTCTCACACGGCTCTTCTTCTCCTGCCCTCCTTCCCTCCCCCTCCCCTCCCCTCTCCCCCTCTGTGTTCCCAGGACATGGAGGCGTGAATCAGCTGGGGGGAGTTTTCGTCAACGGCCGCCCCCTCCCAGATGTCGTTCGCCAAAGGATCGTGGAGCTCGCCCACCAAGGGGTCCGGCCGTGTGACATCTCCCGGCAGCTCCGCGTCAGCCACGGCTGCGTCAGCAAAATACTTGGCAGGTAAAAAAGGGGGGTGGGGGGGCGGCAAATCCTGCCCTGTCCGTCAAGAGAAATTGTCACCGCCAGCCCCTCGGTGGGGGCTGCGAACACACGGAGAGCGGCAGGAACCTCAGGGGATGGGTCCGGGGAGGAGAGGGGCTTCCTGGACACGCGTGGTTTTATGTGCCTGTTGTGGGGAAAAAGTGCCAGCGTTGGCATGTCTGGTTTTGCCCTTTTCGCTGTTTCCTGTGGGTGATTGTCACACGAGGCCCCCGACGCCGGTGGGGAGCGTTGGCTGCGTGTGGAGTCATCACACACCTCCCTGCTCTGAATGAGTGCAGAAATCTGGGAGTCAACTTCACTAAAATGGGGAAAAAAAATAGAAGTTGTGCAAGCCACTCACTTTGCTTTATGGAGAAGAGTTTCTCAGCAATAGTGTAATGATATATGATATATATACATTGACATCGCCACACTTTCATTCACAAAGGGTATTTTGCAGTTTGTCCCACTGTTTCCCTATTCTTGTGCTGGATTACCTTCTTAATTAGAGCAGAGAATACCAGAAGTAACTATCAACTATCTAGATTTTGGCTGTTTTGGGAACAGCCCTCTGTTCAGGCTGCAGCTGCTCGAACCTCCACGGCAGTAGGAAATTAAACTCTGGCTGCATGTAATTTCCTGATTTCGTTTTAAAATTTGACGTAGGGTCAGGTCAAAAATACCATCCTTGCTTCTTTGTAGCTTGTGAAGAAATCTGAATATGAGTTGTGTAAATTATAGTGTTAAAAGGGTTTTGGGCTCCAGGTATTCTCAGGCAGTTGAGCAACTTCCATTAAGGAAAATATTTTTTTTTTGTTTTTTTGTTAGAATATGCTTTTATTGATAATCTGGAAAAGCTAATTCCTGAACTAACTAATTTTTCATGGTTAACTTCATTATTTACAATTTTATTCTTACTATTTTTATTTTTACCATCTTTTCCAATTTTTAACCAATTAGCTCTCCTGGACACTGCGTGGCTGCAAAGACTGTTAAGATGATTTTTTTTTTTTGGTGGTGTCAGGCTGGGGATGTGCTTGGCTTAGCAGCACTTACGGTCTCTCCATGGCCACTTAAGAGCTGAAGCTCAGGCTGACTTGGCAAAGCCTCAGGCCCCTGGTTTCCTGGCTCCTGGCACACTTTTCCCCGCTGTCCCTCCTTCCCACCCTCTCTGGCTGCCAAACGCCCCCTCCCCGACCCTGCCCCTGTGGGGAGCGGGGGGCACCGGCCCCTCGCTCCGTGGTGTCAGGGAGCGGTACCCCCCGCCAGCCACGCGCCTTCCTCCTGCTCTCGGTTCGAGGATGCCGATCCCTTTGCTGTTTGAGAGGGGAAAACTTTCCATGGGCTTTGTCTGATCCCTGCCTGCCCGTGGCGGGCTGTGTCCCTCCTCTGGGGCTCCGTGGCCGGCACCGGCTCTGGCCCCAGCTCCCACCCACCGGCGCGGTCCGGCTGGCCACGCTCCTGGCTGCGGCCCAGTGGCCACCAATTCCCAGCAGGACCCACGCGCCCGTGAGGAAGGGGCCGTTTATTCACCCCCTGGGGCAATTGTCTGACGGTTGGTTTTACTTCAGATAGTTGGGAAAGGTTTCGCGTTAGGTGTATTTGTGGTACGGAGCTGAGAGCCAGGCTCCGCAGCTTTGTCATTAAAGTTGTCAACAATAAATTGGAATTTCATAGCTCATTATTTTCATAACTAATAATTACAGTGGGTAAAATGTCACTGTAATTGGAGCTCTCTCTGTGTGTGCATTTTTGCATGTGCACGTATGTGCGTGAAAAACAGGGATCCTCCTGATAAATCCCTACATTTGGAGTTTCGTGGTGGGAATATCTCAGTCCTTGGTATGGCCTGAGAGAAGGCCGGCAGGGAGACAGGGGCTGCAGCGCTGCTGAAACCTCACCCCGGGCAGGGGGGTCCCCGGGGGCACCCACCCTTTGCCTGCACCTGCAGCTGGCTGGGAGCAGAAGGCCTGGGCCCGATGGGGTGAAATGAAGCTGTTTGTGGCCGTCCTGCCTTAAAAATGCAGACGGGGACCCGGGGTGCCAGGGCTGTGCAGCACGGGTTGGGGGACTTTGTGAGTGGGGGTCCGCCTGTCCAGAGGGCACTGGGGCTGTGTCCCCCGCCGAGTGGGCCGTGCCCGTGGCCGTGGCGCGGGGGCCGCTGCCATCACGGCATCCCCACCCTGGGGAGTCCCCCCGGTGCCAGCGCCGCTCCCCATCCTGCAGCTGCCGTGTCACCCTGCGGCGAGGTGCTGCTGGGGAACAATGTTTGGGAACACCTGTAAAACCCGTCGTTTTGACGGGATCCAAGGAAATTGGCACTTTTTGTTTGGTAGCGTTGCCGGCATTGTCTGGCTCCCGCCGGCACCCCCGGCTCAGGAGAGGGACCAGCAGCGAAGGCTTCGGGGCCAGAGGGTGCGAGGTTTTCCTGGGCTTATGGACCACGTTTGCCATCATTTTGCCATGTCCTCAGGAGGAGCTGGATTTACCCCCCTGCCCTAATCGGCTGTGTTTGGGGACACCGGGGGGGGGTTAATCCATCCCCGACACTTGATGCTTCCCATTCCTAGTGTTGCTTAAATGTCTCGTGGAGACTGGCAGATCCGAGTCTCACACCTGCAGCCGGGAAACCTGGAAACGTGAGGAGGTTCCTCACAGGGATTTTAGGCCCCGCACACGGAGCTCTCCCAGAAAGACTGAACCCAGGTGTCTTGTCAGGGGTGTGATGAGGAGGGTTGTGTGGTGCAGTGAGGCAGACTCCGGCTGCGCAGCCTGTTTGTGTTCTGCTCACGCTGGAAAGATGGGGGAATTAATTTATTTTTTTCTTTTTTTTTTTTTTTTCTTCATATAATGGGTATGTCAAGTAGCTGCAGAGAAAATATATTAATAAGCAGTCTTATGTTCTTAGTTGGGAGCCCGTTCCCAGCTCCCTGACAGGTCTGTGGGCGCTGGGCATGGCCTGGGGGTGTCTGAGTTGCCGGGAGCAGGGGCCTGGCAGATGCCTGGTCCAAGGCCGGCTCCCGGGGCCGAGGTCTGCTCCCTGCTTTGGGGGCAGTTGTGGAGGGTTGGAGCGGGGTTTTGTTTTTCATCTGGTCACGAGAAAATTCAGAGGGAAGGGAGACGTGGGGGGCTGGGGAGAGCCGAGACCCCGGTGCTCCCCGGCAGCGCGGAGCAGCGTCCTCCGGCTCAGCGTCTGCCATCAAAGACGATGGATAAAAAGATGGATCCTGCTCTCAGCAGCGCGGTCAGGGCTTCTTCATTCAGGAAAAGGGTAGACTGTGATTTATGTGTGACAAAATCTGGCGGATTTCTGTGGTTTTGGGGACCCAGCCTCCCCGCCTTTTGGGTGGGTGAAGGTGCTGCATGGGAGGAGGGTGAAGGAGAGCAGCCCCCGAGCCAGCAGGAGCTCCCTCCACCCCGGCACCTGTGACTGGAACTACTGAAAACATAGTGTTAGAAAGAACACATTTTGAAAAATATTAACTATTAAAACCATGATGTGCATATTTTAAACCATAAAATAGGAAAAAAAGATATGCCAGTGTATTTAGTCTGGCAGTGCAAATAAAATAAAATAAAATAAAATACCTATCCTTCATTTCGCTATGAGATGATAACAAGCCGTAGATATTAATGACAGAGAATTTCTGTAGAAACAGTAATTTACTACAAGAGAGTACACTGCAAAAAGTGGTCTTCGGTGTGATTTGTTTCTATTATTGCCAGTACCGCTGATTAATAACACACATTTTCAGTTAATTTTGGATCCCGGCATGCCCTTTAATCTTGCATTGTTTCTTTTGTCTTGCTATTACAGAAAAATATATATTGTATCCCGAGGCCCAATTCCAATTACTATAAGTTAATCTATTGGGTGATAAAGCACTACATAGGCAGAAAATGTGTATGTGGAAGTGAAGATGTATCTCAGGATTTGCTGGGGTTTGGTTACCTTGAAATTATGTTCTCTATAAATCTCGGAGCATGTTCTCTGTCTGTTGGTGATAACTGAAGCTTTGTTTTGGATGTTGTCCCAGGTATTACGAAACCGGGAGCATTAAGCCCGGAGTGATTGGAGGATCAAAACCAAAGGTCGCCACACCCAAAGTCGTCGAAAAAATCGCAGAGTACAAACGCCAAAATCCCACCATGTTTGCCTGGGAGATCAGGGATAGACTCCTCGCTGAGCGAGTGTGCGACAATGACACCGTGCCCAGCGTCAGCTCAATTAACAGGTAAAACCTGCCACTCCCGGGGAGGGAGGCTCCTTGGCAGCCCTGTCGCTGCCTCCTCTGGGTGTAGGACTGGCTGTTTTGTGCTGGATTTGGGGCTGGGGACCAGCGGTGGGCTCACCTCGGCAACCAGAGCATCCCAGATTCAGCGTTTCCTAGGGACAGGCAGGCCCCGCTGCTGTCCTGTGCGTACGTTCCCCTGTCCTCAGTGGCCACCATCCCACCTGCTGGCTCTGGATGAGGCCTCGGTGGTTTGGGGGAACGTGTCTCCCTTGGATAGAAGCTCAGCTGGCCGTCGAGGGGGGCAACAGTCATCTGGGTAAATGAGGGGCCAGGTGCCTGTAGGAGGGGAGCCAGGTCGTGGGTCCAAGGTACCCCTTCTGTCCTCCCGACACCCACTCGGTCTCGTGAAGGTGGCCCAGGGCCGCCGTCAGCGTCAGCATCGCCGGGGGAATTTGGCCGGTAGCTTTCGAGTGACACGGACACACTTACGTGGCCTCGAATTGCTTTTGTGAAAATGCAGGAGAAGCTCACCCAGAGCCTCAGCCCCCACTTCGGGGAGTCTTGCCCTGACCTTGCTGGGCAGGGCTGGGCTCGCAGGGGGCCTGGGGCTCTGCGGACACCCCGCCATCGCGTGTCACCCTCCTGTCCCGAGGAACGTCTGAGGCTGCCCTTGGAAAAACCCTGTGGAGCACTCTGCTATGTCCCCAGCCCTGCCAGACCCATAATAAGGGATTAGTACTTTCCCACCCGCTCCCTGGCAGCAGAGCTCTCTCCTTTCCGCCGCGGAGGCTGGTCCCTGCCGGGCATCGGCTGCCCCACACCGGCGAGATGGCTTTCCCTGGTGCGACCGCATGCAAATTCTCTGCATGCGGCTGGCTGTAAAGTCCCATCTGTGTCCATGGACGTGAAATAAATTGATGCAATATTCTTTTTTTATTGGCTATCCCAACCTGATTTGCATTCATGGAGTTGCCGCTTGAGTAGCCGGCGTGGCTTCCCTGGCGTGAGCGGAGAGAGGTGGCTCTCTCTTGCCGAACTGAAGGTTGAGTCATATGTTTTGTGTGTTTAAGAGCAAAAATGGGTCCGTTCACCCGCGGCCCTTGCTGCTCCCTGGGAGCTCCAGCCTCGCTGGGGCTCTGGAGTAGCACCCAGTGACCCTACAGAGGTGGCATTTCCAGGTTTAAGGATTGGAGGAATAATGCAGACACCAGGAAAGCTGAGGGAAAATCCCACTCTGACCAGCCCCGAGTAACTCAGGGCAAGCTCACCCCTGCCATGTGGGGAGCATCGCAGCCATGTGCAGCCCTCTGTTTGTGTGGTAGGACTTCAGGCATCCTCCAGGAGCCTGCCGAAACGGGCAGTCATAGCCCTAGGAAAACGAGAGGCTGAAGTGGCTTCCAGTTGTGTTTTGAGCCGGTTTCTGCCTTCTCCCTCTTGCTGTGCCCCTGTGTGTTTCCACACTCACAATGTCCCCACTGCCATTCCATCAGAAACCCCGTGCGTGATCCGCCACCAGGACTTTTGGCCAGAAATATTGTTCTTTCTCATCCTCTTGTGGCTGTGGCTATGATCTTGTCCTTTTCTTAAAGGTACGAAATCCCTTTCTAAAAATGCACACAATCTTTCCCAGTCAGTCTGCTCACCCAGGGAGTTGTTTGTGCCAGCCTCGGGGCGCGTCCTGGAAACCCAGCCCCAACTGTCATGGCAGGAAACCCGGAATTCACATCAAAACACTTGGCTGCAACCTTAAATCCCCCCAGTCCCATGCGGCACTCTGTGGGATTCGTCCTTATATTTAAAATTAGGTGTGTGCACCCAAGCTGGGCTGGTGGGGGTGTTACCCGCCAGGGATGCAGCCCCTGCACTGAGGGGGTGATGGATGCCCAAATCAGG
Organism: Calidris pugnax; assembly: GCF_001431845.1. Taxonomy (NCBI): domain Eukaryota; kingdom Metazoa; phylum Chordata; class Aves; order Charadriiformes; family Scolopacidae; genus Calidris; species Calidris pugnax. The sequence goes on from NW_015092476.1 coordinate 418,800, forward strand.
TGCTGCCCTGTGGCCACGGACCCTTGGAAACGGCTCCCTGTGGTTCCTGTCCCGTGGTGGGGAGGGTGATGCCAAGTGGATGGGACTCACAGAGCTGCAGCGCAGCTCCTCGTCCCGTCCCTGCCTCCTCCGGCGCCATTCCCTCCCCGGAGCTGTCACCGCTCCTGGGGGCACAGGGGACATGGGGACACACCGTGCCCAGCGCATCCCCACTGCCCAGGGTGCCTTTTAGCAGAGGAATTTGAGCTCCTGCCCCCGTATATGAGTGAATAATAACTATTATTATTAATTAATAACATTAATTAATATTAATAATAGGCCACTCTTCCGCAGCAGGAGCAACTCTGTGTGATTAGGGTTTAATTAATCATTGCGATTAGTTTTGCTCAAATAAGCCGAGAGCTGCCCAGCTGCTTCGGAGCGCTCTGGTCCTCTGTCCCTCCGGAGATGAAGACGTTTATGTGTCAGAAGGCCCCGGACACCCTTCCCTCCCCGCCACGGCACCTTCTGTGGGGGCTATTTCTGCTCTCAGAGTCCCAGGTCTTTGCCCTCACAGCCCCCTCTGATGACCCCACTGGGCTTGGATGCTCCAGCCGCCGCAGAAGACACTTCACCCCCATCAGCTTCTCCAGACTTTGTTCCCACCAACCTCCATGAGACTCCGCAGGGGATGGGGACAGCAGTGTGTCCCCTTCTGGGACGGGGCCAGGCATGGTGGCTCCTCTTCCAGCTCAGGGGGTGACTCTCAGTGAGCGGCTGCTGTTTGCCCCCGTGAACGCGTCCCCGTGCCAGCCCCATCTCACGCCTGCCCTCCTCTCTCCTGTCCCAGAGAGAAGGGAGAAGGGTTTGTCAGACGGGGAGAGGAGGAGGAGGAGCAGCTCTCTGGCTGCCAACAGAGCTCCATGTGGGAGATGTGTGGAGGGCGAGCAGTGAACCTCCCCCAGGCCCTGTCCGAGGCCGCTGCGGCCGGTGGCAGAGCCGTTACCTCCAGAGGTGTCCCAGACCCCGTCTTCCCTTGTTCTCACTGCCCATGGGACAGCGAGCGCTCGGCAGAGCATCTCCCCAGCTCTTCTCCACAGCTGCCCCCTGTCCTGCCACACAACACACGCCTTCTAATCTCTCTGCACCTCTGAATTTTTTCCTGATTGACACTGTTATAAACCAGAGCAGAGGCTGTCCCCAGCGGTGACAATGTAGTTATTCAGCTTTTAAGATTAGCATTTAATCCGACACGTTTTTTTGTTTTAATATTAATTTGGCTAAGCAGCCCTTTTTCCCAGGTATCCAAGTGCTTTAGCTGTCGGAGTGCTGTGCCTGGGGTGGCCTTTGAAATGTGTCCCAGCACCCAGGGGTGCAGATCACAGCCTGGTGGGACGCCTGGGCTCAGAGGTGTCCCCGAGGAGGGGCTGCTGGCCCCACAGCTGCCCAAATTGCAATGGGTGTCTCTTTCTGGGGTGGTGGGGACTTGGTCCTCAACGGGACTGAAGCACCAAATTCTGCTGCATCCCGAGGAGCGTGTTGGAGTCGGTCACCCAAACGTCCCCCATGGCAGGGGCTGGGGGCAAAGACACCGTCCTGGGCCCATCCGCCAAACTTCAAGTCGACTTTCAGTGCATGAGGAGGGGGTAACAGGCAGAAAAGAATTTTTCTGTTGATGTAGGTGTCCCAAACTGAAAAAACCAGTCTGATGCCCCCTGCCCTCTCCTGCTTAATGCTGAGTAGTCGTTTCTTTCCCACTGCACACAGGATCATACGGACGAAGGTGCAGCAGCCACCCAATCAGCAGGTCCCAGCCTCCAGTCACAGCATAGGTAAGGAAAACTTTTTTTAAAAAATATATTAAAAAAAAAGCATAATGGATTACAAATATTCTAAAGAACTTTTAATCATTCTTATGGACAGATAATTCTGCATAAATCACTTCAGCACACGTGCTAATGCGCCTTCTTTGTCATTCTCCAAGGGCTGAACATAGTAAATGAATTTTATAAATACTGCTAAAAGGTTTTGAATTTTACTGATTATTATGATAAATAGCTTTCACCATGAGACAGAAAATTGAAATCTAAACCAAAAAACCCCCACTAATGGGGGTCTATAGAATGTCAGATAATTAAAGTAATAAATCAAGAAAGGGATACTTATTCATAACATTTTCTGCATCATTAGTCAGTAAGTAGTTTTGAATGTGTTTTTTTCATCTATCAGCCGTCCCTTCCATAATTCTTTGTGCACTTGCAGTCTTGAGTGAAGAGGTAGCAAAACTTTCCGAAACTTTAATTCCACGGCAGACCAGCGACGCTGCGCCCCGAGGGCGGCCACGTCCCTGGCGGGGGCTGGAGCGGTGTCCCCAGCCCTCCTGGGGGTGACAGTGTCTCTTGGGGGACCTGCTCTGCCAGGCTGCAGGGATGGAGAGGCTTGGGCAGGGCTCAGGGCTCATTTATTTTTGTCTCTGCTCTGAGAAAGCTGCCAGAGCACGTGTGAGCCCTTGGTCCCTTGGCAGAAGGGAGGCGGGATGGGGCCCCGGTTCCTCCCTGCCTTCACACTGTCCCCCGAGAAATGGGTACACGCTTGCAGGCCCCTTTGGCCAGGGTGGGCTGGCCCTGTGAGACAGGGAGCGTGGGCACAGGGCCATCTGAACACCACGGGCTTCTCAAAGACATCACGCCACAGCCCCTTGTCCTGAGCTTTTTTCTCTGGGAAATGCCAAAACAGTCTCAGAGGAGGAAAAACATCCCTGAGTTTGCTGCGGTGGCTTGAGGGCCGCCTCTCCTTGAGGAAAACGAGAGAAATCTTGTTTCTGAGGGGTTGGGGCTGATGGAGGCAGCAGGGATTCCCAATGCCCGTTTGCTCCCTGTGGGCTGTCTCTGGGGGTCTTCATCGTGGTCCCGCAGAGGATGCCCCCGTGCTCGGGTGTGCGCGGTGCTCTTTGGGCCGCAGGGACATGCCAGCCTGTCAGCAGATGGAGGTGACAGTGGTGCTACCTCCTCTGCCTCCTTCCACAGCATCTCACAGTGAGCACTGCAGCCCCTCAGCGTCTCCAGGCTGTGATGAATGATCCCCTCTTGGCTGGGCACATCCTGCAACCTTTCCTAAGGGCTCGGTTAAAGCAAAGGGGATTGAATTCATGTTTTGGGAAGCCTCGGGGCCTTTCAGCCATGTGACCCACAACTGGCTGCCCCTGGGCAATCCAGCTACCTGGGCTGGTGGCCTGGGCCAGTGGACGCAGGTGGCAAACCAAGCACGGTGAGTGGAAGTTGCCCTGCTCCTACGTGGTCCCTGCCCCAGGACCTTGCTGGGGACCTCATCCGTGGAAGGAGACCCTTCTCAGATGACTGAGCTCCTCACTGGCTCCGTCCACCTTGCTGGTGACATGGGGTGGGGTGTCACCTGATGGTGTCCACTGGCCCAAGTGATGCTCCTTCCCACTGTGCCCTGCTCAGGACGGGGTGATGGGGGAAGAGCATCCTCCACCCTGCAGCATCTGGCTCCAGCACCTTGTGATGGTGGCAAAGAGTGGCCATGGGGACTGGTGGCTTTTTTGGGGTGGGCTGGTGCTGGTGCTGTCCTGCCCACTGACTGACTGTCCTTGCCTTGTAGCCTCCACGGGGTCCGTGACCCAGGTGTCCTCTGTCAGCACCGACTCTGCCGGCTCCTCCTACTCCATCAGCGGGATCCTGGGCATCGCCTCCCCCGGCACCGAGAGCAACAAGCGCAAGCGGGACGAAGGTAGAGGGAGATATGGGGTGGGATGGGGCTGGAGGGATGGGATGGGGATGGGGCAGATGCCGTGCGCCTGTGCCGTGGTGGAGCTGTGGTCGCCTCCCATCACCGTCTAACAGTGGGGTTGAGTCTCATTTCGGCAGGTCTTTGCCAAGGTCACAGACAGGCTGGGGACCTCTGGTGTGACCCTGTGATGGAGGCAGGACCTCTTTGAGGAGCAGGGGCTTGGCTGGGTGTTTCTGAAAGCACTGGGGTTGTGCCACAGTTTTTAACCAGACCTTTCTCCTGACCGGGGAATGTTTCCCTCCCACCAGCAAAAAGGGGAAGAGTCACTGTTATGCTGACTCTGTGACCACCTGAAATGAAAAGATGTCAGGGAGGTGTCCCTAAACACAAAGAGACAGAAAATTAATGACAGAGCTATCTGCTGTGCTGCATCTCTGCAGGTCCCCCAGCACTGGGGGCTTTTGTCAATGCGGGAGGATTGGAAATGAGCACGCTGTGGTTGGGGCTGGGCATTGCCATCATGCCTCAGATCTGCTGCTGGGTGTATGGTCCTGGACATTGTGCATCCTTGGCATCTTCCTAATGAAAACACTGCTTTGGAGGGAAGGATGCTGAGGAGAGAGGGGAAGGGAAGAGGAGAAATTCTGAGCTGATGTTTTAGTGAAGTGTCTTTGGTCTGGAGGATCCCTCTTGCTCAGTAAGAACTTACAGAGAGGAGCTGAGGCCAAGACTCTGGGAGAGGACCCAGAGCCTCAGGGGGATGCTGAGGTCCTGGCTGCAGGGGACACCTGGAGGAGGGGGTTTGCTGGTGGGCTGGGGACCCCTGACTAAAACTGGGCAAGAAGTAGCACAAATGGGGTCGAGTGTCTGCAGATGTGCTGGTGGAAATGCCTGGTCCACTCGCAGAGTGTTGCTTTGTTTACTGAAAGTGGGGGGAAAACTGCAAGGGGCTTTTGGGGCCAATTACAGCCACGTGAGGACTGGTCTGATGGTGGGGGTATAAAACTCCCTGAGTTTGGGTTCTTGCTGAGTACACCGTTAGTTAACTCTGTGATTGTCTGTCTGATGCTTTTTTCCAAATCAAGGCTTCAACTGCATGGATAAATTAGGCATTAGGGCATGTAGGGTAGAAATTCTGTGTTTTATCAGCCGTGTCAGGCGAGAGGCTGTCAGTGCTGAAACCACACAGCCCTGTCCCGAGGCACCGGCTCCTGGGCGCCCGCCATCACAAAAGACTCTGGTTTAAGCTGGAGAAGACTCTGGCTAAGAAATGAGAAGCTTCTGAAATCACAGAGAAAATAATTAAATGTTTCCTTGGAAAGATGAGAAGCAGAGGTGAGAAATTCCCCACCTTTTGCCAGTTCATTTTTAGAAGAGAGCACGTGGTTTCTAAAACAACCCCACTTCATTTTGGCAGGATGAGTCATGACTTTAGAGCTCATAAGCCGGACAGGAATGCTGTCCTCAGCAGAGTGTGTGAGCTGCTTTTAGAACAGGCTCGGATCTGTGGATTCAGAGAGGCACAAGCAGATATTCCAGCCTCCTTGTTCCAGGGGAGCCCCAGGAGCCTCCGTGACCCTCCCCGTCCTGCTCAGGACAAGCTCCTTCTGCACGGGTGGGCGCGAGGTGCCCACAGAGGCATCCCAAGGCTCCACGGTGGAGGTGGGTAGTAGGTGCTCACCTCTAAGGCAGAGAAGTGTGTCACCTTCTAATTACGTCCTGTATCATGAGGCGGATGCACAAGGGGGCAGAGTTAACTTTGCCATTTCCCGGCTTTGGAGAGCCGGGAGAGACCACCTCGGCGAGGAGCCCCTCGCACCCTGCCCTTGGCCGAGTTGCCCCGTGTCTCAGCGTCCTCTGCGAGGTGTGTGCCCACCATCCCCTCCCTGGGTGCCTCTCCTGGAGCTGGAGTCACCGTGCTGGCCCGGCGATGCCAGCCTCGGAGTGGGGTGGACTCTCCCCTCCGGCTTCAGCGGCACCGAGCGCTCGCTGTGATTCATTACCCGGGTTTGTTCTCCTCGCTCTTGACATTTATTTTTTTTAGCAGATGTCACCAGTCTTTAACCCAGTGGGGAGCTTGCTGGCGAGCAACAGGGGCAAACCAAATCAGACAGTCTTTATTGGTTTATATAGCTGAAGGTGTCATTTTTTTCCCCCTTGTAATACAGACTCAGAGCAGATGTGCCTTCACGGGGGATCGGCTGCTTTCACTTGTGGTTAAAGGACACGCTACCGGAGACTGACACGGGGAGCAGGCTGCTGGTGACGAGGCAGAGAGAGGGGGCTGCTGGGTGGTGATCTCGCTGTTTGGCCTCCTCTGGGTTCTGTGGTGGCACCTTCTCCCAGCCCCGCAGCCCGGGGAAAAGCCGTCGAGATGCAGATGGGTGGCAGAGATGCGCGGGACAATCCCGCTGTGCTACCTTCGAGAAAACAGGGTGTGTTTTGGGGAAGCTGAGGGTGGGCAGTGAGACCCCGAGTGGGTGGGATGCTCCCTCCGGTGTCCCCAGCCAGCAGCAGGGCAGGGATGGGTTTCCCCGTGCTGCTTACAGCTGGTCGGGTGTCTGGTGGTGGCCCCATGATGGGACATCTTGCAGAGTGGGCGTTTCTGGGGAACACTGAGCATCCCCTGTCTGAAAGCCAAAGGTCCCTGAGCTTTGGGGTTCAATAATCCTTCATGAGCAGCAAGAGGATGGTGAAAGGGAGCTGTGTCCCTGGCAGGCACACAAGTCCAGGCAGAGACGGTGACAGGGAGTCACTGGGCTGCAGGTGCTCTGGAGGGGGCTCTGAGGGTCCCGTGAAGGGGAGGAAGGGCCAAAGCACAACAAGGCAGAGACCACCCCTCCTTCTCCCTTCACCCCTCTCTCCCCTTGCCCTGGTTTCTATCCTGCGCTGCAGAGCTCTGCTGGTGAGGGAGAGCCAGCAGAAGGGCTGGAATGAAACAGGGGGATGCTCCTGGCATGTTCCTGCCATCCTAGCTGAGATCCTGGAGCTGACACGTGTGCCTGGGGGATGGAATATGGCCCAAGGTCTCTTCCAGAGGTGGTGCCATCTCCACGGGAGAGCGGTGTCTCTCCCTCAGACCATGGCAAAACTCAGGACTTCTCCTTCCACGAGATCCCACCCTGTGTCCGCTGCACCATCCACAAGTGTCCACCGCCCCTTGGACAATCTTGGTGGAGGAACACCATCATGCTGGTGCAGAGCCCCCTGCTCGGATGGAGGGCTCAGGCTGCCCGCCCTGAGCAGCTCCCCTCTGTAAAGGAGTTGTGCCTTCGGTGGCTGCCGGCGGCTCGGCTTGGGCTGGGGGAAGAGGCTCCGTCCCCGTAGCTCCACAGAGATGTGCCTGGCTCCCAGTGGGCTTGTGAGCAGAGGTTGGGAGGATTATGTGCATCTCCCTTCTCATGCCTCTTCCTTGCTTTGTGCAAAACCATTTCCCTACGTGGGAAGGAAGACCTTTGGAGCCATTACTGCATGTTCTGGTGGTGAGCCACCTGATTCTGCGGGACATTCGCATGCTTTTAGCAGCTTAGCCCAGTCTGAGACCCACAACCCTGATGCAGAAATATGCTCGTGACCTCCCTTGTGACACTGAAACACACAGAAATCTCTGAAAATGGGAGGTAAAAGGGGCAGTTTGTGAACATGAGTAGCAGCCGAGCCAGGCTGATATCTGTTTTCAGGCAGAGGTTTCTCTGTAAGCCCGGGTTGGCTGTTGTGTCACTGATGCTGTATCACACCGCTGGTGCACAGGCACAAGCTTTGTCTGGCCCATCCTGCTGTGGTTAGCACCATCCTGGCACGATTTCGGGGCGTGCAAGCTGATGTCCCCCTCGCAGGGGTCAGCACAGGGAGCATCACTGGCTGCTGCTTCTGTGAGGGTGCAGGGGGTTTCCTGGCAGGGACGCAGGCTGTGTCAGACCAGCTGGGCTGTTTTCCTCCCTCCTGGAGATGCAGGTGGGTCGAGCAAAGGGCTCCGTGCGGCGATGAGCGCCCCACTGCACGCTGCCGGTCCCAGCCAGGACGCGCCGTCGGAAGCAGGACGGCAGCACCCAGACGGACACCTTGGCATGGGGTGAGGGTGTCTGCTGCCCAGCCACCCCTTCTGGCTGCAGATTTAGGTACCTGCACCCAACCAGCTGCACAGACCATATTTCAGATCTGCTGGTACAGAGTCTTCCCAATGGCGGAGGCGTTTGGGGAATTGAAACCAGCGCAGCCGGAGACCTTCACTCGTAGGGGTTGTCTTGTTTCCATTCTCACCAGCCGTAGCCCCGTGTTGCTGTCAGCATCTGGTGCCATGATGCAGGTGCTTGTGCTTTGTTTTCTCAACTGGACTCTGAAAAGTGGCTTTCCTTTAAACACAGACTCAGTGTATTTAAAGGTGTTTGGGTCCCAGCCTTCTCTGTGGGGGGATCAGCCCCCACGAGGGGCAGGGACACTAGTGGGAATGAGAGTTATCTGGGGGTGGGTGCAGCCCACTGCCTCATAAAACCATCTGCTGTTGGGATCAGGATGTTTTCACACAGGGATGCCCCAGGGTGGGCACATGTAGGCCTCTGAGCAGTGCCTGTGGGCACGTCTCCGTCGGCGCTGGCTGCAGGAGACCCCACCTCCCAGAGCTCTGCACTGACAAACGCGGACACGGGCTCACCAAGTCAGTGACACATCCTGGGGGGGAGAGAGGCCAGGAACAGCAAAGCAAACAAAGCAAGCATGACTAAACACCAGCGAGGACTAATAATACAGACAGCATTCCTGTGTTCTGCATCTCTCCTCTGTACCAGGCCCGTGAACTCTGTTTTCCCGGTGGGATGGGAACAAGGAGCTGCACTCTCAGCTTGGCAGAGACCTGCATGGCTGGGGGTGCAAATGCCTTGGAGGCCACAAGGCAGGTGGTCAGCAGCCCCAAAAGGCAGCACAATGCTGAGGGGATGCTGCCGGGGTCTTCTGTCACCTCCTCCTGTGGCTGAGGGACAATGTGGCTTGCAGGGTGTCCGCTCTAGGAGATTGCTGGGAAGGCTGTAAAGTGTTTTACCCCTTTGATTTAGCTCCACTTCTTTAAACACCAGAACCACTGCTGGTACCTGGCTTTGCTGAGCATGGTTGAGTGTGGTGTCCACAGCCCTGTCCCCATCTGAGCTCTGGCCCATCAGCTGTAGTGCGTTCGTGCGGGCCATGAGTTGTGTCCAGGGACATCCTGCTGCTCCATCTTTTTGAGGTGGAGAAAATGACTGCCTGTTCTGCCCTCTCGGTCCCACTGACCTTCTCATGTCCCCATCCCTCCTGCCAGCAGTGAGCTCCCACCTCCTTGCTGAGCACCGTTCCGTGGGGCTTGAAGCCCTCAGTGGTGAGATCTGCCAGTGGCTCACTTGGAGGGGTTGTAAGGAGACCCCAGCCAGCCACGGGGTTAGTCGTGAGCCCCTTTCCAGCCATGGCTTTCCAAGTCTTCATAAACACAAAGTAGATCTCATTGTAGCTTCCCTGGCAATGGAGGATCTTTATTCTTCTGTCTCTGAGGGCTGGAACATGGGGCTGCTCTGGCCACTCATGGCACCCTCTTCCTGGCCACTGCTCTTGACAGGGGACCTGTGTCCCCCTGAATTTGTGCGTGCTCTTGGGATACAGCTCCTCCTGGAACAGCTCTGGTGAGATACTGCTCTGGTGTAGAAGCCCTCTTCTCTCCTGAGCAGGGGCTGGGATATCCTCCCATCCCAGACTTACTCCTTGGGGTTTCCTGAGTAGGTTTAGGCATTTTTGGCCTGGCAGGTTGAGCATCCCTGTTGGTGAGAATGCACTGAGCGAGGGGTCACGGCACTGCAGGGCGTTGGGCAGCTGCTGGGGTGGGAGTGTGGGAGGGGAAGGAGCCCACAGATGTGTTTGTGCTGCCCGTCCACACACCGGGGCATCAGCAGGAGGAAAATATGCTCTGCAGGCAGCAGGTGATGGAGTTCAATGCAGAAGATGAACATTGACCAGGTCCTGTGCTGGCACAAGTCCCCGTAACTCCTCTCACCCCGCATGAGGGCCTGAGCCTGACAGCACGTGGTGGGATTCAATATTGTCCTCTCCAGTTCCTCCCTGGGGTCCTCTACACTGTGCAAGTGATGTGCAAAGGACTGAAGCCTGTGAGGGTCTGAACTACAAGGGAAACAGGCAAAAACAGAGACTGTGAAGGGAAAAAGCAGGAGGTTATGGAGAGAAAAAAGTCACCTGCCAATACAAACTTGAGCTTTATGATGCCAAAGTGCTGAACTGTAGGTCCAGGCAGTGATGAGTAGGGGTACCCAGAGGGACCCTGAGCAGATGGAGAGGGGCACTGGCTGTTCCCCCAGGCTGTCCCACACCAGGGGCACCTGCCTGCAGCACAGGGGGATGTGGGTGCAGACCCTGCTGCCAGGCCAGTGGCAGCCAGAAAGAGGCAGCGGAAAAGTGCATAAAACCCCCCAGAAACCTAACTGTCCGTAGTGCAGGCGGTCAGCTGAGGTGGGGGAGTCACTCAGGTCCAGGCAGAGGCTGAAGAGAAAGACCCCCCCTCCGCAGTCCTGGGGAAGTGCTGGAGTTTAATAATTTCCAGCCCCACTTAGCAGTGCTTACTCACTGGGGTTGTCTTTACTCCTGGGGATAACTTCAGTGACGATAATGAGATGAAGCCTTTGAAGGGATGAGGTTTCGCAGGGTCAGCAGGTACTGATTTGAATTTCTCCTGCTGATGCAGACTGTCCTCTGCATTCAGGGATCCTCTCGCGGTGTTGCGGAGCAGGGTGAGCCGTTTGTCTTGTTGGTTTGTTGGCTCCTCGACAGAGACCGCTTTCCCTCACCACACCGACATTGGAATCATCCTTTCAAACACAGCTTGAGCTGAACTTTGCTACTTACGTGGCAGCGATGGCTTCTTCTGTGCTACGTCCAATGCAATCTATGGCTTGGTGGAGGTTTCAGATTTTTAATTTCACTGAAAGCTTTTTTCCTGAGTCCTTGTATAGAATTCCATGGGGGCTTTGCTTCACTTTTTGTATTTGCCTTTTGTGCACCTTACACAGGGCGTCCTGAAGTGGCAGCAGCCTCTGGCCATGCTGGTGGTTTGACACTGGCACCTGTGGATGGTGCTGGTTTGACGTGAGCAGGGATGGTGTTGCCTGTGGAATGTGGTGGTTTGATACCAACCATGATGGTGTCACCCATGGATGGTGCTGGTTTGACATCACCAGGGATGGTGATAGCACCCGCAAATGGTGGTGGATGGGTGTCTGGAGGAGGAGTTTGACTCCCCCCCAGCATGAGACTAAAACCCTTGGGTGTTCCCAAGAGCCACCCTCCATCCATGGTGCTATTGGCACTGAGTTGGCCATTCTGTACATTAACAAGTGGAGTGCAGCTGGCACAAGGCTTCTTTTCAGGAGAAAAAGAGAGTATTTTGTCATTCCTCATGAAATTCTAGAGAAAAACTCCACTTCAGTACCCAAACCAAGCAGCTCTGATGTTTGAGGGTGATGTGTTCTTGTTGGTGCCACTGAGGCAGGATGGTGTTTCTGGGGAGGGAAGGACCAACCTCTGCCCAGCTGGGTGATAGAGCCCAAGGGTTGAGGTCCTCCATCCATGGCTGGGTCAAATCCTTCCAGCTCTGTAGGACAGTGGGAGCATCCCACGCTCTTACAGCCCTCCTTGTGCTTCCCTACAGCATCCTGAGCTGTGGAACACTGGTGGCTGCCCACATCCCTGTGCTCTGGGGCACCCAGGGCCTCTTTGGGGTCCCTGTGGATGTAGGGTACAGGTGGGTGGATGGCAGTGGCTGGAGGCAGCCATATCCAGGGTGGGCATCCCCATGCCCTCATCCCTGAGGTGTTAGGAGGGATGGGCTGTCGGTGGTGCTCGCCCGTGGGTGGTTTTTTGCCTTCAGAGCTCAGCGCAGGAGAACTCCCCGCCGGCGCGGCTGCCCTTTCTGAGCCAGCGGGTTACGGGCTGTCGTGTGCGCACGTCAAGCGTGTTTGTCACTTTCCTCCTAATGCGGTCCCGGGGGGCCCTATTTTCCAGAGAGCTCTCCTCCCGCGCCGGGGTGAAGCCCTGCCGCTTCCCCACCGGCGTCGGCGGAGCAGGGGTTTTCCCGGCGCGGTGTTAATGAAAAGCCCCGTCTTCCACCGCTCCTCACAGCCCGGCTGTAGCTCCAGCTGTTCTCATCAGGAGCTGTCGAGCGCTAGATGCTTTTCAAGGAATAACCTCTTCATACACCTTTAGCTAAAATCCGGTTTAGGGGTAGATGCCTTGTCAGATCATCCTGATAGTGCCAGCTCTGGGGCTGACCGGGGTACTTTTGCAGGAATGCATTTTCCAAAGAAAAAGCAGTTTTTGTGGAAAATCAGGAGTTGTCAGTGTTGGTGGATGTTTGTTATAAATGCTAATATGAGACAAAATAGAAAGGTCACGAGCAAGGTGAATCATTCTGATTTTATATTGAGAAATTTGTAGCGTCCGGAGAGGAGGAAATGCTGAGGGGCAGTCAGGGTGCGTGTGTGTAGGTGTGTGTCTGTACAGAACGTGCACGTACGTACCTCCAACGTATCTGTCACCTGCACACACATACAGAGAGAGGTGATAAAAGTTTTGTCTTGGGTATATTATATTATTACTGACAGAATTTCACAATTAGCTTTCCTGGTGATGTTGGTCACAGTCTCTGAGAGGACTGAAGAGCAAAACCAGAAAGAAAAAACATTGTTGTTTGGGTTTTTGTCAGGGTACCCAGGTATTTTTTGTTCTTTTCAAACGATGCCCTTGAGTGACGTGTTCCTCCCTTGAGAGGAGGGTTGCACGCTTTGTGCAATGCTGGATTTTCCCTTTTTCCCCACGTGAAGAGCCACGATGCTCAGGTCTGTCAGAATACTTCCACACTGGTAAAATAAACCCTTCAATTTCAGGCATGTGAGGGCAGCTCGGGGGGCTGCGCTGGCTCTGCGGGTGTTTGCCCTCGAACAGAGAGATTTGGCCGGTTGGGAATGGTGCCTGGAGAGACACAGGGGCTGTTCCCACAGGAAAGGTTCAGATGCTAAAGCATTAAGAAAATGACTTGGCACCTCCATGGTAGCAGGAGCTCCCAGTGTCACGTATTTCTGTGTCAGGCTTGTAAATGGTAATGGCTTCTCCATCGCCTCATGCTCAGTTTGCACTCTCCATTTGTGCCTCGGGTTCTCCATCCCATCTCCATCCTGCCTCTGTTCCTCTTCCTGGGGCAACAGTGACCCGGGTTCTCCTGTGGGCAGAGGCAGGTTGGCTGATTTCTTCATGGATGCACAAAACCCATTGCTGGTACCAGGATTGTCACGTAGGACTGGAATCTGCTTCTGCCACGGCTGGTGCAAGATTTGATTCACACTTGCTGGGATTTTTAAGTCAGAATTCTTTTCTTGGCTGAAATGGCAAACTCCTGAAATCCTGAATGAGAGAGGAAAAAACACTTTTTCTGTTGGTGCTTTGGGAAGAGCCAGAGTTAATATTCTAAGCTGCCATTGCTGTTGTTGCCAATGGGGAAGTTCCTGGTAAGCAAACAGGGCAAAATCAGTGAGACACAGAAAATAGGGGTGTCCTGAGGCTGGAGGTTTTCTCCCAGTTCAGCTTTTCCTGCCATGGCCTTTGTGTGTACTCTTTGTGCCAATGGTTATTTATTACTGGAGGTGGTTGCACATTATTGACTGAATCCTGCCCATTTTGGTCTCTCCTGGCGTTTCCAGAACAGTCCCATGATTTAGAAATCCATCCCATTACTCAACAAACATTGGAAGGAAACACAGCACAGGCTGTGTGGTGATTTACACCAGGCTGGGTGACTGCATTTGGGACTTTGTGTGGTTTTTAGCTAATTACGTGAGTGGCGGGTCACGGTGGCTGTGCGGAGGTAACGGACTCGTACCCGCAGGATGTCTGTGTCGTCTGGATGTGACTAAGCCAAGAAGAGCACCTTCACAAGTTTGTCGTGGTGGAGTCACCAGGACACACAAGGCTTGGAGGGAGTCCGTGGTACTTGCCAAGGACAGCATTTTACTCGCCATGTGCTGCGCTGGAGCCCAGTCCCCTGGGGCAGGGCTTGTTCTGCCCTGGAGCCGCAGATGGAAACAGGGACCGTGCCCTTTGCAGCACGCAGTGGTCCCGGTGCAGCTGGGCTCTCTGCAGGGCTCTCTGCATGCCCTGTTCTGCCCGTGCCACCACCAGCACCCTCTGTGTGCCCATCGTGTCTGGCAGCTCAGGTGGAGCACCATCAGCATCATCAGCAGTCTGCAGGATACCCAGAGGTGCTGCAGGGATAGCCAAATACCTCTTGTTATTTTTTTTTTTTTTTTTTTTTTT
>NW_015092476.1:433364-472337 GCF_001431845.1 Calidris pugnax
TTTTTTTTTTTTTTTTTTTGCTTAAGCAGACTTTGCAGATGAAAAAAGAAGACCTAGTTGGGAAAATCCAGAGATACACATCCCTACCTGCCCCAATAATAACACATATGTTTGTCTGATAGATGAAGTATTCCACTGATGACTTGCTGAACTTCCACAAGAAGAAAAAATTCAACTTGTTTCCCCACTTCATATTCAGACAGGCTTTTTTCCAGTCTGTATCTCTGCATAGTTGCTCCGGGTGGTCTGAGGTTTGGTCCCCTGCACTCCAGCTCTCCTGTCATGACAAGGGCAATCCCAGCTCTCGTGCTGACATACCCCATATTAATAATTCTGGAGCGTCTTTGCAAAAGCTATTCCTCAGAGTCAGTTTCAGACCCATAGCCTTTGCTTTCTCTGTTTTCTTCATGAACCTCATCTGTGGGGACTGGTGTGTTCATGGAGGTGCCTGTACAGCTCCTTCCTTGTTGTGTGTTCTTGCTTCTGCAGCAGCGACCATCCACATAGGAGCCCATGACTTCAGAGATGAGAAGAGCAGTTGAACTGAACTTCTGAAGTTAAATGTCTGAAAACAACCAATGTCTTCTCTTCTGGCAGATGCTCAGAAAACTTGAGTGTGGAGCTTTCCCGTATTTTATCTCCTCTGAGAATGTGCTGAGAGGTAGTTGTAGCTAAGGTATAAGCAGTAATTACTTTAAGGTTATGGCTCCAGCACGGGACTGATTTCCCTTCACTGCTGAAGTTTCATGCTGCAGGTGGAGGTTAGAACTCAAGGATCTTTAGCTGAGGTGCCTCCCCAGACCCCATGTTGGAGGGAAATCCAACTAAAGTCTCCTGGGCACTGATTTGACTGATTTGGAGCATGATAAAAGTCATGTCTACAGCAGGAGTTACTGGAAATGAGTCAGGTATTAACATCAGCAAAATGTGGTGGCTTTCTCATCACATGGACACTTCATCTTCAGCAATTGGCTTCTCTGCAGCTGTGTATTGGGTGCCAAAGCAGTGGAAGGGCTGAAGGCTGCATCTGCTGCTCGCTGAGTGTCTATGGTCATAGGCTGGGTA
Source organism: Calidris pugnax (assembly GCF_001431845.1). NCBI lineage: Eukaryota > Metazoa > Chordata > Aves > Charadriiformes > Scolopacidae > Calidris > Calidris pugnax. Next base: position 434,430 of record NW_015092476.1, read on the forward strand.
GGGATCTGTGGCCCTTGGCAGCGCTTTGTTTGTTCAGAAATGTTCTGCAGCCCTGTCACTGTGGTCCTCCAGCATCCTGCAAACAGGCACAGAGCCAGAGAAAAGGTCAGGGATGGTTATGAGCAGAGCAGGCCAAGTGTTGTAGGGATGCTGCTCTGGTGGGAAATAAAGGCGTCACAGAGGGAAGGTGCTTCTTTCAGATGATTTACACAAGTTGCATCAATTTTGATCAAAAAAATGAAGAATGCAATATAAAAAGCAAACTTGCGGTGAGGAGACATCTGGAAGAATAGCTTTGATTGAGTGGTGGCCATATCATAGGGCAGAGCTTGGTTTCGTCTGGTTGCAGCAGTAACTGGTGGGATGCTGGGTTTTGCTTGGTGGGCTTTTGCCCTGCAGGAGCTTGTGTGAGCTGGTGTCTCCTCCACACCACGACTGATGGCCAAGATACATCTCCTCTTGGCCTGTTTTGGTGTGTCGTGAGAGAGAGGAGGTGCAGAAGCTGCGAGATGGCTGGTGCACAAGGGCGCACATCAAAGTCTTCGTGGTTGTTGTGCATTTCAAGTGAAGACACTAGAACATCCTGTATTGACTAAACAGGCTTTGGCCCCAACACCTTTTAATTCTGAGCCATTACTGTTCGGCTTTGTGGTCAAGGTATTACTTCTGGCATCACTTTCCTTGGATTATAATTTGCTGTAGCTGCTGTCTCTGGACCATTTCCATGTCAGGTTGTTCTTCATTTGGAAGGTCTCGTAACGAGCAGTTGTGTAGGGCATGGTGGGCTGCAGCTGCCTGTCTGCCCTCAATACAGTTCCTTTGAGTCAGACAGATTTTGTGGTGGGGGCTTTTAAGAAATTCATATCCCTCAGATGTGGTACTGATTTTTTGATGGCCTGATGTAAGGACTCGAAGCTGGTGTGATACCTTCTGTGTTAACTGGAAACCCTTCAGTGATGCCCACTGGTTTGGGGTTGGACTCTAGCACTGTGGGGACAGGCTTGTTCCCCCTCCCTCTGCTCAGCCTCTTGTTGTCTGGGGTCAAAGGGAAGCCCCCAAACCAGCTCTTGAGTCGTCTCCTGGCCTCAGAGACCATGTTCACCGGTTTCTGTGGTTGAAGAGAGCTCAGGAGCCTCCTGCCGTGTCAACGGGACTCCTCTGTATTTGCTCCTGCCTGCCTGTAATGGATTTTACACCTGAGCGGTTATTTTTGGTGGTACAATTCCTACCTGTCCCAAATGGGACATTTTGTCTCTTGTTACAACCCGCCGAGCTAGACGGGGCTGCTGGTTTCATGCTGTGCGGCATCGACACATGATGCCCTTGTAAACATTACTGTCAGCAGTGGCAATTCCATCTCTATTGTCCCAATAAGATTTCATGCTTGACAGTGCCTGACTTTTTTTTTTTTTCTGTAGGTCGACTAATAAGAAATGGTCATGTAGTGGGTTTTTCCTCCTCTGATTCCCTGGTTTTCCAGTTGCTTCCCCAAGAACTGGCTCCCTCATTTTCTCCTCATTCTCGTCCAGGTTTCCTTCTTGGCGGGAGGATGCAGAAGGTGGCATTTCTGGAAGAGTGAGGTTTTGTGACATAGTAGAACCTGTCTTCTGCCCAGCCTGAGTCAGGGGGACAGAGGAGGGTCCACATCCCTCATAGCCTTGGCTGGCAATGGGGAGAGCAGCCAAGCCCTGGCACTGGTGGTTCAGGGTTGGAGGAACATAATTATAGATGTGCCTGAATCCAAGGAAGTTCAGTTTTGGAACTGTTTAGGTGTGTGGCGTTGAGTTTTGATTTTGAGTAACTCTTCAGTTTAACTAACCGGTCTCCCTCTGTTACACCCATGTGGTCCTTGTTGCAGAGGCATTTGGTGCCTGATGGATTGACCACCACAGCACCTTAGTGGGTCAGGTTCCTTTAAAGAGGAGGTCAGAGTGTGGGAATGCTGAGAAATCAATCCATGGTTCCCTGGGAAGTTAGTGTCTGGTGTGTGAAATCAGCATCAACCTCTGGGACCTCTTGGTCTTGTTCCCCTTTCCTCAGGTTGTCCTTCCAGAGCCTCCTTGCAGCCAAGGGAAGCTCCTCAGCTTGCTCCCTCCTAGCATGTTGTGGGTGAAAATGAAGCTGTTGAGTTGGTGACTTGACTCCTTAGTATGAAACTGGTGCCACTTGTCATAAAATCACAGAACAGTTTGGGTGGGAAGGGACCATTAGGGCCATGTAGTCCAAGCCCCTGCCATAAGCAGGTACATTTTCAACTAGAGCAGGTGGCTCAGAGCATAGTCCAACCTGACCTGAAATGTTTCCAGGGATGGGGCACCCACAACCTCTTTGGGCAACCTGGGCCAGTGTCTCGCCACCCCCTGTGTAAAAAAAGTATTCCTTATATCTAGAATCATAGAATCGTCCAGGCTGGAAGGGACCTCCAAAGGTCATCTAGTCCAATCTCCCCACAGTCAGCAGGGACACCCCCAACTAGACCAGGTTGCCCAGGACCTTGTCGAGTCCCACCTTGAATATCTCCGGGGAAGGGGCCTCAACCACCTCCTTGGGCAACCTGTTCCAGTGCTCCACCACCCTCACAGTGAAGAACCCTCTCCTCATCTCCAGTCTAAATCTGTTCCCCTCCAGCTTAAAGCCATTGCCCCTCGTCCTGTCACTGCAGGCCTTTCTAAACAGGCTCTCCCCAGCCTTCCTGTAGCCCCCTCAGGTACTGGAAGGCTGCTATTAGGTCTCCCCAGAGCCTCCTCTTCTCCAGGCTGAACAACCCCAGCTCCCTCAGCCTGTCCTCGTAGCAGAGGTGCTCCATCCCCCTGATCATCACTGTGGCCCTCCTCTGGACCCTCTCCATCAGGCCCATGTCCTTCTTATATTGAGGGCTCCAGACCTGCACACAATACTCCAGGTGAGGTCTCACCAGAGCAGAGTAAAGTGGCAGAATCCCCTCTCTGGACCTGCTGGCAACGCTTCTTTTGATGCAGCCCAGGATGTGATTGGCCTTCTGGGCTGCAGCTGCCCACTGCCTGCTCGTGTCCAGCTTCTTGTCCACCAGCACTGCCAAGTCCCTTTCCTCAGGGCTGCTTTCTAACCCCTCACCCCCTGGTCTGTACTGATGGTGAGGATTGTTCCGGCCCAGGTGCAGAACCTTGCACTTGCTTTTGTTGAACCTCATGAGGCTCACCTGGGCCCACCTCTCCAGCCTGTCCAGGTCCCTCTGAATGACATCCCATCCCTCTGGTGTATTGATACCACCACACAGCTTGGTTTCCTCTGCAAACTTGCTGGTGGTGCTCTCAATCCCTCTGTCTATGTCATTGATAAAAATGTTAAGCAGCACCAGTCCCAGCACGGACCCCTAGTCTAAATCCACACTCTGTGAGTGGAAAACTTGTCATTGGGATACCCATATGGTTCCCTGGACCACTGCTGCGGTGGGAGACAGTGACCACCAAGGACAAGTTCTCGCCATGCTTGCTGGGATGCTTTTGTCTTCTCTCCCGCCCTCAGGCCCTCTCCTGCAGACCAGCACTTCCCTGAGCTGTGGACGTGGTGGGAGGACCTGGTGTGGTGGCAGTGGTGGGCAGGCAAAGCTGGGCAGATCCTCAGGGCAGCGGGCAGGTGTGGGTGGCTGCCCATCACCGCCGTGCAGAGTGGGTCCCTCAGGCAGTGGTGGGAGTGAAGGTCGCCGGCCAAATGGATATGGCTCTGCTGAATCTCCCAGTGCTGTCCTCGCTTTGGGAGAGACACAAGTCTTCACGTGCAAGCTGTGAGCTTCAGCATCACCTTGCATTACCAGCCATGGCACCATACCTGCTGTGCACCTGTTTGTCACCTTGGAGACGAAAACCAGCCAAAATTGTTAATCTCTGTTCTGTCCTGTGGCTCTCCCAGCCAGGAGGCTTTCCTCACCTCTGATATTTAAAAAAAAGTGATGGTGCTGCTTGAGTTTGCTTCCTGACGCCCATGCTGAGTTTGTAAGCCGGTCACATCTAACCAGTTACCACAAAATTGATTCTGGAGCCTTCTGTTTAGAAACCTGCGAGGTACATCCCAGGCAATCGCGCTATCTCCATCAGGCTCTGAACAAACCAGTCAATAATCACCATTGCAAAGGGTGCAGAGGTCTTTCTTATTACCCTTGATATTTCTTTTATGAGCATCTCTACATAGGATGGGCAGATGGGATACAGATGGTCACTATACAGGTGTAGACATATAGTATATATGTGTATATATGTGTATAGACAGATCTAGACAGGTGTAAGTAGATGGGTGCATTCCTTGTAGCATGCTCTCTGGCTTTCTAAATGTTTCATTCAAATACACGGGCCCAGATTTTTAAGCCAGCCTTGGCTAACCCCATAGGGTTTCTGTCCAAAACCAGCGCCATGGAAGAACCAAGGAAGTCAGGTTTGTGGACACCCAGTTCAGGGCCACCCCTGACGAGCACGGGCCTGCACCAGCCCATCCCAGTGTGTTCCAGGGAGCCCGTCCTGCCCTTGGAGGACCCTGTTGGGAGCAGCCGCAGTGGGATGTCTCCTGCCTGCCCGCAGGAAGAGTGTCCTGGTCAGCATCTCCTTACATGGTGGCCTGACAGGCCTGCTTTCCGGCTGATGGGATCTGTTCTCTTTGGTCCTCAGCTGGAGGAACATGCGTGTGTGGGGAAGTGTTTGCTCTCGTGTTGTTCCTCTCAGTCCCATCCTCCCCAACCACTCATGGGCCGAGTGTGTGTGCTCAGCTTGGAGTGATGGAGACACCTGAGTAAGGGCTCCCTCTGTGCCCACAGGGGTTGTAACCGATTTTCTTGGACCGTTTTGATGGGCTTTTGCTCTCCCCTGCTTTTCCCTGATGGGGAGCTGAAGGTGGCATGTGTGGGGCAGGTGGGGTTTGCTCCTTCACTGTGCCTGTGGGTCAAGTGCTCTCCGGTACCTGAGAGACCTCACCTCGTCAACGCTGGTTAGTGTTCCTCTGGTCACTCTTCTGCTCTGCTTTACCTCCCTGGGCACCCTCCAGATCCTACCATGGCTGTCGGCCTCAGGCTGCTGGGGACATTCGTTTTTGTCAGTGACGCTCCTCTGCCAGCCCTCCAACCCCAACACTGTGAATTGGTCCCCTCACTGGGGGTGTGGGCAGAGGTATGGTAGGACATGGTGGTGGGGTGCAAGTTTGCTTGTGGAGTGGGGTGTTTTGAGGTCTTGTGCCAATTCTGGAAGGTCGCAGCAGTGAGGGGAAGGTGTCTCACACATCGCGTTGGCACATAAGCACCAGCAGGTGCCATGTCTTGCTTGGACCTTTCTCCAGGTGAGAGGAGACCCAGGGCTGCTGTGGTGGGGAAGGGGTGGTGAACAGGCCCTGTCCCCATCCCCATCCCCATCCCTGCCTGCTTGTTTTGTGTCACAGCCCTCTCATGTGGCTGTTACTCAAGGGAGCAGCTTTATAACCTGCAGCAGCTCTGGCCACCCCGTCGCCTCCTGAAATGGGGCTTTTGGGGAGCAGCACCCACGCTGACGAGGGTCCCCAGCGGTGGGACAAGCAGAGATGGCCCTCTGCTGCTGATGAGCACTGTGGGCACCATGGGAGGGAGCGGGGTGGTCATGATGTGTGAGAGCCAGAACGCGGCTACCGGGTGGTCACCGGTGGCTATTAAAAACAAATCACAAATGGCAATACTAGGTACAATTGCACAGAGATGGCAGAGGTCCCGAGGAGTCCTGATGGGCTGCCGATAGTCGGTTGAAACAAATTGCCCAGTGCTGTGATACCTCAGCTCCCAATAACAGAGGGCAAATGGCCTTCCAGGGGGAGATATAGATTTTCCTTTGAGATATGGAAAGGGAAATAAATTAAATTATGTTCGAACACAGGGTTCTCTCTCTCTCTCTCTCTCTCTCTTTAAGAAAAAGAAGGGGAGAAAGAAGGAGGAAGGGAGATGGGGGGAAAGAGAAAGAGAGAGAAAATAAGCTTCAGCAGGCATTTGCAATTTAATTGATATTTGGCGGCAGGAAGCCAATCAGTATAAGTAAATTGACGTTATAAGATAAAAATAATCGCCTGGTGGAATGCCTTCCCCCACGGCTGCGGCAGGCCAAATAAATAGGGGGTGGCGTGTCGCAGCGGCGCGGCGGCCGCTCCTGGCACAGCCTGCGCTGGCGGCGGGGCTCGGCGTGGGGCTGCGCATCATTTTTATGGCATCTGTCTCTGCTCCCCGAGAGCAGGCAATGAGGGGTTGCGCATTGATTGCTGCCCCAGCCCATGGCGGCCGAGGGAGAGACCGTAATTAATGGCTTTATTTGCCGGAGCACCGCTGAGAACAATCGAGTGTGTGATGGTAACGACTGGTGCCCGCGTTGCGGTGGCGCGGGGGAGACCGGTGGGCAGCCCTTGGGTGATGGCACCTGCTCTGTGGCCCGTGATGGATGGGAACCGTGGTGATGGGGGTCTTGGCTGGCACTGGGGGGCAACTGGGGATGAGGCTGAGTGCAGGGCACTGGGGCGAGCTCCTGGTTCATCCCAGCTATGGTGGTGGGGTGGACACTGGTCCATCTGGGGCTATGGGCAAGGCTGCCACGGCACCTTTGGGGAGAGGGAGATCATCCTCCGTGCTGATGGAGGAACTCCTTGTTTCCTACCAGGTTGGGGTAATGGCTGCCTGATCCCCAGCCACTGCCCTCCTGCCTGCAGCCCGGCGGTAGCAGGGTTAGAATCACACGTTGCAAGTTTTCTTTTTTCCTTTTCTCTTTTTTTTTTTTTTTTTTTTTTTTTCCTAAAAAAAAATGGTCTCTTTTGGAGATTTCGCCTGGAGGTGGAGTGGTGCAAACCGGCCGTTCTTGTGAATGGTGCATGTTTCTGTGGGGCACTCACTTTGGCTGGGGCGTGGGACAGGGTGGGGGCTTGGCAGAGCGTGTCTTGTGAAGAACCTGCAGCCACGTGTAAGTGTCTGTGCATACACACAGGTATGTATGTCAGGAGGAAAAGTTTTAGGTAGCGTGCATCCTGCATGTGCTTCCCTCCTTCCTACAGGGAATGGTGTCAAGGGGAAGTAAAACCATGAAAAATTATAATGGACCTCTCCTAGAGAACCTGTAAATATTTTTACAGGAAATGCGCTTGTCTTCTACTTAGCTCTTTGTGTTCATCCCTAAGTAAAATTTGGAGATATTTTCAGTTTTTGATTAACCAAAACTAATTTATCTTAAAGCCTGCCAACTCCCCCTAATTTTTTTTTTTTTGTCTTGCAAATCATTTGAGACTAAAGCTACAATGAAGAGCAATCATGCCTTGAACAAGTTCTAGAAAATAATTTTAACTATTTGCTTGCACCCAAAACACTGATTTTTTTAAACTACCTGTTCTGTTGCCCTCATTGTGCAGAGTGGCAGTTCGGTCTCTTGGGGAGAGCACACGGTGGGCAAAAAGGTGAGGAGTGAAGGTTTATTTGCTTTTTAATACTTCTACATGTATTTATATATAAGTGCGTGTATAGATAGATAGATGATAAGATGAGAAGAAATGACCTTAAGCTGCTCCAGGAGACGTTTAGATTGGATATAAGGGAACATTCTTCACAGAAAGGGTTGTCAAGCCTTGGAAGAGGTTGCCCAGGGCAGTGGTGGAGTCACCATCTCTGGAGGGATTTCAAAGCCGGGCAGACGTGGTGCTGAGGGACATGGGTTAGTGGTGGGTTTGTCAGTGTTGGGATGATGTTTGGACTCAATGATCTTTCCAATCTCAATGATTCTGTGATTCTATGATTCTGTATAAGCCAAATACTTTATATTTAAATTTTTTTGAAGTGGAAAGCTAAAATAACTTTCATTTGAAAGTCTTGGGGTGGGCCCTCTTGAGATGTTCAGGATTTTCCCCAGTAGGGCTCTGTGTCACTCAGTTCTTCAGAAATGATTTCGCTCATGGACAAGATTCAGTTTCAGTCAATCAACGTTTTTCTATAGAAAAAAAAAAAAAAAACCAACCTTGAAATTTTCCCCGTTGCTGCAGGTTTTAAGCACTGAGTGGCGCCCCCTGCCCTTGGCCACTGCGGCACCGAGCGACCCCAGCGCGGCGAGAGCTGTGTCTGCCCTGCTGGGCTTCACCCTCAGACCACCGTTACCAGTTCTGAGAAAATACTGGTTTTCCAACAGGTGGATGTTGGGAAGAGAGAGGGGACATTTAGATCCAGCAGTCTTCAAAAGTTATTTGCCAAGCTCTAGCCATATTCATATATATATATATATATATAAAAATGCATATATCTCTAAGTAAATATTTATAAGTATATATATTTTGATATATAGGTTCATTTTATATATTCATTTTATATATAACTAGATGTAAAAGATATATATATATATTAAAACCCCACATAAATATATATATATTTTTTTTTTTTCCCTGCTGGAGGAGTTATCCCGTTAGATGGGAAAGGAACAAGTGAAGTGACCTTAGGAAGGCTGGTGCAGACACAAGGGAGAGGACAATCTCAGCTGGTAGCATATCAGGGCTGCTCCCAGTGTGTTTCTCTCAAGTGAGGCTGCAGGAAGAGGTTCACCTGCTTGAGAGGTCGTTGGCAGAATTCCTGCGATGCAGCCCAAAAAGCAACCCACTCAGCCTCCCTCTGGGTGAAAGGAGGGTGTGAAGAGTAGAAGTTCATGCAGGGAGACTCTCCTGTACTTGCTTAATAAGGGCATCTGTGTGATAAGCGCAGCGTCAAGGGAGTTGTACTGGTGATTGCTGAGTTTACTGTGGGATAAATAATTAATGTTTAGATGACACTAATTAATTACAGTAATTAGCAAAGAGCTACACTGTTTTTCCTTAAAACTCAAATCTTGGCTGATAAATTATGTTCTGTGTCCAGTGTATCAGAATGTTTAAGGCAGAACCATAAGATACCAACATATTCCTGGAGATGTCCTTTTCTTTGGGTCACCAGCTGCCTCTTTGTCCTTTTCTGCAGTTTTAAAAAAGGCAAGAGTGCGGAATCATGAGTACATTTAGAAAGCTAAAATAGTGATGATAAAAACAAACATGATATTTAACTGCCTCTGCAGTTAAACTGGCTGATGTGACACCTTTCCATGCTCTTGTGTGTGGAGATCCTCTCCCACTGCTGCCCCCAGAACAGGAACCTGCAAAGGACAACTGAATCATGGAATCATAGTATTGTCTGGGTTGGAAGGGACCTTTCAGATCATCGGGTCAAACCATCAATGCAACACTGACAAAAACCATCATTAAACCATGTCTCTGAGTCACTGAGAGTCCATGTTGCCATGAAAGGGTCTCCCTCTGCCTGCCAAAGGCTGCCATCTGCTCCTCGTATGCCTTCCTTCTCCTTCTCCTTCTCCTTCTCCTTCTCCTTCTCCTTCTCCTTCTCCTTCTCCTTCTCCTTCTCCTTCTCCTTCTCCTTCTCCTTCTCCTTCTCCTTCTCCTTCTCCTTCTCCTTCTCCTTCTTTGCTTCACTGTAAGCATGCACATTTCCAGGCTGGAAACCACAGTTCTTGAGTTTGTAAGATGAAACTTTGTTTAATTTATGCACAAGAAGTGTCTGCAGGTGTTAACAGATTTTTGTGAGAGCCATCTGTGGACAAGAGGAGGGAGAGCGTGGACTGACACCTTCCACTTGCTGGACAGTGCACAGTGTCCATCCGTTGCTGGTGGAGCAACTATGTGCTCCGCAGTCTTTCCCTCTCTCTCCTGTGTGTAGTAAATCCAGCCTTGTCACAGCTTGGTGACACTGTGTGAAAGTTTTGCTAGGAATTTGCTAGGAATTTCAGGAGTAGCACAGGTGCTTGGGAGTCCTCTGCGTTTCTGAGGTGCTTTGCCATGGTCTTCGGCAGCATGGTGGAGGAAGGCTTTGCTCCCTGGAGAGAGCTTGCCTGGGCTTTGCCAGTGGTCAGCCTGCTGGGACACAGCTCCACTCTTGCTGCTTCCAAGTTCAGCTCATCAGGTGGGTGGGATTTGGGCGGGCTCTTCACCACTTCCATTTTTCTCCAAGAAAATTTCCCAGACAGTGCTTGGCAAAGTATTCCAGGTGTTAGGTGGAAATTTTGCTTTGCTGTTTTAAGCTTGTGTGGAAAGATCAATTTTGACTGATGGCAATTGAAGAGCTTGTATTTTTCTCATTAGATGTTAGTTCATGAGGAAGGTCAGGGGCTTGGTGGTCTCTGTCAGGTCCCCGCAGGCTGTGGCCATGGTGGGGTGTGCAATGACAGTCACTGCTGGTGTGCCAATGTCCCTATTGCTCCTTGGGGTCCCTTGCCTGCTCCAGTTCCCTCCACCGGGCTTCAGGAAAGCTGTGGAGGAACTCTGGATGAGGGAGGGGAGCCCTAGGAGGAGGGGGAAGGGTTTGACCCTGAAAGAGGGGAGATGGAGCTGAGCTGTGGGGAAGAACTTGTTTGGTGTGAGGGTGGTGAGAGCCTGGCCCAGGTTGCCCCGAGAAGCTGTGGCTGCCCCATCCCTGGAGGGGTTCAAGGGCAGGTTGGAGGGGGCTTGGAGCAACCTGGTGTGGTGGGAGGTGTCCCTGCCCAGGGCAGGGGGTGGACACTGGGGGGGCTTTAAGCTCCCTTCCAGCCCGAACCATCCTGTGATAACATCTGGCCAGGGTTATTGTACCGAGTTGTCACCCCTTTTTGCACAGGCTCCATCAGGCTGCTTTTGCACATCCTATCACCACTATTCCTTCTGCTCTCAGATTTTGGTCTTCCAGTATTTTTCAAGCTGTAAATCCCCTCCCAGTCGGTCACAACCAGAGGCCAGTCTGGCATTTCCAAAGACAGGCAGAGCACAATTTCATCATCAGCCTGCTCTGGTCCGTGTCGCCGAAGCACACCCAGGAATGATTTTTTGAAAGGAATGTTGAAAGGAAGTGTTGTAGCATGGTGTGGAAGGAGGCATAAACTATGTTAAAATAGTTTCAAGGAGCTTATAACAGCCATTTGAAAATGCATTTTGAGCTGTGAGTAGATGAAATAAAGCGCACGTCTGCACAGCTTGCTGCTGAACGCAGTTTACAGAAACAGATTAGTAAAAGAATCAGTTTCTTGCAATCATTTGTTAGTAAACTTGTCATGACTTATTTTATATATGTAGTTACTGCAGTTATAGCTCCCTTAAGCATTACAGAAGTCACAGAAAGATAAGCCCACACCAATGCTGTGCTGCCTCTGGCCGAGGGCTCCGGCTGCCCAGGGCTGGTCCAGGCACCCAGAGTCCCCCGAGGCCCTGGGATCCGTGGGGGATCCATGTACCCGCTGTGTGCGAGGGGGCTGAGGGCATCCACCCCCCTCCCAGCAGCCTCTTCCTTCTGACCTCACTCTCTGAGCTTCTTCCCCCACCAAGGGGGAGGGAGGTAGGACTGACACTGCTTTTGCTGCTTTTTGAACATAAAATTGTATCAGAAGAACAATGCCAAAACCCACAGAAGCCACTTCACTTCCTTGAGCCACCATCCTCAGCTGAGCCCTGCCCCGTGGTGGGGCTGGTGGCCGTGGGCATGGCCAGAGCTCCCTGAGGGTGCTGGATGGAGAGTGATGGCTTGTGATGGTCAGGATGACAACCCATGTCACTTGGCAGATCACTGTCTTCTTTTGCTGAGATCCTCAATGGGGTGGAGAACTTCTGTGTGGAGAGCTTGGTGACCTTCATGAACTTCAAGAGCTTTGCGAGCTTCACAGAATCCCAGCCTGGCAGGGGTCCCTCAGTCTAGAGACCCCCCAGCCCAACTCCCTGCCAGAGCAGGGTCACCCAAAGCAGGTTGCACAGGAATGTGTCCAGGTGGGGTTTGAATGTCTCCAGAGAAGGAAACTCTACCACCTCTCTGGGCAGCCTCTTCCAGGTCTCTGCCACCCTCACAGCAAAGAAGTTCCTCCTTGTGTTGAGATGGAATTTCCTGTGTTCCAGCCTGTGTCCGTTGCCCTTTGATCTGTCACCAGACACTACTGAGAAGGGTCTGGCCCCATCCTCTTGCCACCCGTCCTTTAGATATTGATCAGCATTGATAATGCTATATAATTTATAACGCTAATATAATATTTATATTATGTATATAACTAGATAACTGTAGTTATAACTATATAACTTCAAGAACTTTGTGAGCTTTGCTGCTGCCCCAGAGCATGGCAGGGGATGGTCCAGAGAGCCCCAGGGTGCCTGGCTCCCTCCACAGCCCTCACTGGAGCCCTGGCCAGCAGAGCAAGCCCAGACCTACCCAAAGATGCTCTGACCTCGCTGGAAGGCCTCCAGCCCACCAGCACCATCAGTGATGGGGCTGCATCCTGCAATGCTTGTGGTGTGAGCAAAGCACCTCGGGACAAGTAACCCCCTGCACTGGTACAGGTTGGGGGTCACCTGCTGGAGAGCAGCTCTGCAGAGAGGGACCTGGGAGTCCTTCTGGGCAAAAAGTCCCATGAGCAAGTGATGTGCCCTTGGGGCACATTGACTGTGGCCAAGAAGGCCAATGGTCTCCTTGGAGGCATTAAAAAGAGCACGGCCAGCAGATCAAGGGAGCTCGTGCTCCCCTTCTCCTCTGCCCTAGTGGGGCCACATCTCTGTCCTGCAGACAAAGCCCCTGCGGGTGCACAAGTGACCCATCCCCACTCCATGGCCCTGCTTGCACACATGGTAGTCCAGGTCCATAGGCTGTCACGTTCATGTTAGGGCTGCCGAGATGCGAGGTCCCACCATGCCTTCACTGATTGCTCCAGAGGGAAGTGTGGGATGGGGGAGACTGCAGGGCTTTCCTAGCACAGGCTGGGAGATTTGTAATAAAATTTCTGTGTGGCTGCTGCAAGATTAAAATCACTGTGGGAGGAGATGACCTGTACCATCATGGGAAATCTGTTCTGTTAAATAAAACCCCCTTATTTGGTGAAGCCTGTAACCAGCTTGGTGATGCAGCTTTGCAGCTGCGCCCTGGGTGTGAAACCACACTGTGGGGTGGCACCTCCTGAGTGCACAGGCACGGCTCTGGCTCATAGATCTTCTGGGCATATGCCTGGCTCTGGCTCGTACATAAAGGCAGACCTCCAGCTGTCCTAGACAGCAGAGACAAATACTCTCATGGTGGAGAGGAGCTCCATCACTTCTCTGTGAAAGACCAGAGGTGGCTGGTTGGTGATAAAAGTGCTAATCGCTGCACAGCTGAGCCTTTTGGGAAGAGCAGCACTGGCATGCCAATGGTGCAGCTCAGATACTTCCATCTTCCTTCTTCCATTCCCCAGAGCTGGTGTTGCACACGGCAGATGAGTGCTACCAGGAGTGGCATGGTGAGGATTTGCCATGGGGAGCCAGGAAGATGCAACCTGGTTTGCAGGACCATGCACAGGGTGAAGGCACCCTGTCAAGAGGTGATGACACAAAACTGGGAGGAGTGCCTGACCCATCAGAAGGCCATGCCACCATACAGAGAGGCCTGCACAGGCTGGAGTGTTGGGCATAGAGGAACCTTATGATGTTCAACAGGGGCAAGTGTAGGGTCCTGCACCTTGGGAGGAATAACCCCCCACACTGGTACAGGTTGGGATTGTCCTGCTGGAGAGCAGCTCTGCAGAGAGGGACTTGGGAGTCCTGGTGGGCAACAAGTTGACTGTGAGCCAGCAGTGTGCCTTTGTAGTCAAGAAGGCCAGTGGGGAAGGAATTTGGGGCACATCAAAAAGAGTGTGACCAGCAGGTTGAGGGAACTCATCTTCCCCTTCTGCTCTGCCCTGGTGGGGCCACATCTGGAGCACTGGGTCCAGTTCTGGGCTCATCAATTTAAGAAGGACAGGGAACTGCTGGAGAGAGTCCAACAGAGGCTATGAGGATGGTGAGGGATTGGAGCATCTCTCTGCTGAGGAAAGGCTGAGGGACCTGGGGCTTCTCAGCCGGAGAAGAGCAGATGGAGAGGGGACCTCATTGATGCTGAGCAATACCTAAAGGGTGGGTGTCAGGAGGTTGTGGTCAGACTCTTCTCAGTGCTGCCCAGGGACAGGACAAGGGACAACGGGCACAAACTGGAACATGGGTTATTGGGAAATTCCATCTAAACATGAGGAGGATCTTCTTTCCTGTGAGGGTGGCATAGACCTGGAAGAGGCTTCCCAGAGAGGTGGTGGAGTTTCCTTCTCTGGAGACATTCAAACCCCACCTGGACACGTTCCTGTGTGACCTGCTTTGGGTGACCCTGCTCTGGCAGGGAGTTGGGCTGGATGGTCTCCAGAGGTCCCTTTCAAACCCTCCCAGGCTGGGATTGTGTGAGAGGCTGGGGACCCTCCCTTGCTGTTGTCTGGGATGCTGGGATTGTGTGAGGGACTGGGGACCCTCCCTTGCTGTTGTCTGGGATGAGGGCAGCTGGAACCAGGGTGGCAGCAGAGCCTGAATGGCTCCAGCAGCCTGGGCAGGAGCAAAGGGCAGGATGAAGGGTAGATGGGGGGCAGGTGGAGTCTGCCCCATGGTCATGCATCCAAATGGCGGGTTGGAGACTGCTGAAGACCCCCTGTGGTCTGGCACTAGTGCAAATGTGGAGAACCCCTGCAGATGTTCTGGGCAGTGTCCAGCTGTGGCCACCTCCAGGGCAGGATGGGAACCGACCGATGGCTGGGTTGCGGGGGATGGAGCCCAGATGTGCCACAAAAATGGTGTTTTCCCTCCTTGCCCAAGAGGGGATGGTGTGGTGTGGAGGTGGTGGTCTCTGACCAGAGGGCAGGGGGCTTGGGGTCCTCAATGTCCTCACACCCATCCTGACTGCAGAATCAGTAAAATACCCCTAAAACCACAACATGAAGATGGGAATGTTCAGCAACCCCCCCTCACGAGTTTTTCCGAGCCCGGAGGGCAGGACAATGCACTGCCGTCGGCAGATGCTGGTCTGCGTGTCTCCAGGAGGAGCAGAGCTGGTCCAAGTATATCTAACAGGTCAAGCCTTGAAATGAAGAAGCAATAAGCCACTGAAATGGTACTATCACCGAAACATGATTGATCAATTGAATTCTATCAGAGACAGTGGGCAGTGAGATTAACTCAGGCCTGATGGGTTCAATGAGTTAAAGCATGATGTTCATTTCAGCTTCATTTCACCAGTCTTTGCTTGTGAAATTGGTCAATCAATAGAGGTTGAAGATCATATATATATATATTGGTGACCATCTTATAGGGAATATAATCTAGCGTAGTCAGCTCCTGACTCCGGCTGCCTTCAGTGGGTAATGGAGACAGAGCAGAGACTCTATCAGTGCCATCGAAATGGCCTGATATCTTCTCCAAATGAAAAGTATTTTTGGATCTCTGATGATTTATCTTTTTTTTCCCCTCTTTCTCACTTTGATCTACAGCAAAACCCATACCCATCTTTGTGAAATATAGTGATTTCTCTTGAAAATATTTGTACGATGATCAGCTATATACACTTCAAAATATAAAGCTTCTTTTTAGTGATACTGTCCTTTGAAAAAATAAATAACAGTGCTTAGAAAACTCAAATAGTGCAAATGCAAAGGTCTCTGCTAGTGTATGTGGCTCTGAAAGTTACACCTTGCTGGGAAGAGCATGAAGCTGCCAAATGCACACAATCTTGAGAAGGTGGCATGAAAATTCAGTTTACGTTTTAAACAAAGCCTTCCAAATGGTAATTAAACAAAGTCTTTATCTTCTCTGGACTAATTTACAGGCATGCTACAAGGAAACAAATCACCTTTTTGCCTCCTGGTAATATTTCATTTGCTTCATAATGTTTTAAATGTGGTGAATAACATCCTTCCTAATTAGCCTGCATTTCCCTATAAGGTGGAGTAATTAGGTATGATACCAGGTAATGAAGTTGGACAGTACAAATTAGAGACAGAAACCATGTCCTTTATGAATATGGGCTGTTCATGGTACTAGCGATTTACTTCCTTGATTAACCCTGTAAAACCACCTTGTTTGAAAAAAAAGGAAAACAACCTGAAAACCTGAAACCAGAAGATGCTCTTTTTCTTCAGGAAAGCAGGGTATCAGACAGATGCACCACGGAGGTGTGCGCTTCATGGCTTCACCATTGTTATTAATTGCACTGGGAATATTATTCCAGTAGGATTTGCGGATGGCACCCATTTCTCAGCCTCTGTCCCCAGCCTGGGTCCTTGGCTGGAGCCACACTCGCTCAGATCAGGGCAGGGTCTGACCCTGAATAAAAACAGACATGGTGGGCTTCATCTTTTGCTTTATTTCAATGGGTTTTATTGGTACTTTTATATTCTGCCTTTTTTTTTTTTTTTTTTTTTTTAGTGCTAAGCTGTAGGGCTTTTAAACACACTACAGGGATTTGTGAAGATAGGCTCGAGGGTGATTTGCTGTCCTTATTTTGGCCCATAGTCTTAGGAACTATAAACAAAACTGTGTTTCAAATCAAGCGAGTTATGTGGCGAGTACTGCTAAAAATCTGGTTTAGGTGTATTTAGCAATTTCAAACATTCTCCTGCTGTTTCAGAAAATGTGTCGTGGATGATGTCCTGGTTTCAGCTGGGACAGAGTCAATTTTCCTCCCAGTATCTGCTGTGTTTTGGATTTACTGAGAATAAGATTGATAATGTGTTGTTTTAGTTGTTGGCTAAGTCCTGTTGACATTAGTCAAGGACTTTTTTGGCTTCCCATGGAAGCTGAGAGGGACAGGACGAGCTGGTCAAAGGGATATTTCATACCACAGACACACATTCTGTGTGTAAATGGGGGTTGGCCGGGGGCAGGAATCCACAATCACTGCTTGGGACAGGATGGGCAATTAGTCATTGGGTGGTGAGACCCACTTGTGTTTTATCAGTTCATTTTGCGTGTTCTATTATTATTTTCTTTTTTCCTCTTCTGTTACTGTTCACTTAACCAGTTTTTATCTCAACCTACGATTTCCCTGCATGTTCTGACTCTTTTCCCTACTGCACTGAGTGGTTCAGGAGGAAGAGAGCACCTGAGTGGTCCTAGCTGCTGGCTGGGGTTAAACCACAACACAGAGGTATTTAACTGTAAAACTATGTTAAAAAAAAAAAAAAATCACAACGTATCCAATTCTTTAAACTGATCATGCCATTTTCTTAGGTCCCCGGCAAATAACTTGCTCTTATTTAACGAAGACGGGGTGTTTCTGTGTGATAGCCACACCATTTAGGCAGCCCTTGGTCAGCAAGACCGTGCATGGTGTCTCCTCCCAGAGACTGTGCTCTGTGCCTGACTCTCCCCAAACTGCCCAGACTCCGGGCAGCTGTAGGAAATCTTTGCTGGTCTGTAGGTATTAACATTATCGTAGCCTTCAGTGGGCCAAACCAGGCCACTTTCTTTGGAAGTGTGCCCGGCTTTTGTCCCATGCCAAGGCCTACCCAAATCGGTGAGTCATATAACACAGGATGGTTTGGGTTGGAAGGGATATTAAAGCACCCCCAGTGCCACCCCCTGCCCTGGGCAGGGACACCTCCCACCACACCAGGCTGCTCCAAGCCCCCTCCAACCTGCCCTTGAACCCCTCCAGGGATGGGGCAGCCACAGCTTCTCGGGGCAACCTGGGAGGGAGCTGTGTTGGGTCTGAAGTGGGTGAGAAAGTGCTGATCTACGGGCACCACCTTGTCCTGTCTGTGTGATCTGTCGGAGGTGAGGGATAAAACATTTATCTGAGAAGAATGTCCTCTTTTGCATTAAGGGGAGTATTATATCTGTGCTCTTCATTAGCATTTCTGGAAAGATGCCATTGGACTGGGAACTAATTGTTTTGCAGAGTAGGTAGGTACACACATAGTGCTACTGTCAACAAAACATAACCCTCCTAGGTGGATGCATTGATTATATGAAAAATGTTTTTACCACTCCCTGGAGCCTATTTATAACCCAAAGTGTTTCAAACCTGCCAACAGTATTTTAATTATCGAAGATATTCTGGAGTATTCAAACAATGCATAATGCTAATGGTAATTATCTCACATTTATATAATGTCTAACAGCCAAACGCATCCCAAAGACCTTCACGAACTTTCAGGTGTCACGTGCAGTACGTAGAAAGTCCTTTGCTTGTGCAGTGAAATGCATTTAGTCCCAGTTTGGGAAGCTCAGTGCAACAGAACCAGCTCTTTGTTCATGGGATGCAGGGAGGGAGCCATAATGAGGGCGAGTGGAGTTTGGGGGTTTCCAGTCTCCTCCCACCAAGGTGCTGGGTCCTTTGGGCAGTGACAGCCACCCTGATAGTCCCAGCCCTGCCCCAATCCCACCAGCTTTCTCTCTGGCAGCAAACCCCATGTGCACGGACCCTCATCTCAGCACGGCCGCGATGGGGACCGCGTCTTGGAGGCTCATCCCGTCCCAGCCCCTTGGGAGGACATGTGGAGACCACCCTGAGGAGTGTGGGTGGTGTGGGGAGACATCCCTCCCTGATGACTGCTCCGGCCACGTGTACCAAGCCCTGGTCTTAAGTTTTGATCCCCTTCAGAGCCCCACTGCCATCCCCATGGCATTTCATCCCTTCACTCTGCCTGGCGCCCTGCCTCCCCCACTGGCTCACTCCCGGCTCTCTCCTGCACGGTGTTTGCCTGTGGAGGCACATCTCATCCTCTTCCTCATGTTTCTCAGGGGGCTTTCAGGGTGATCCCCTTGGAAGAAGGGCAGCCAGGGATTACGTTGGCTAAGATGGCATGGCAGGCACGTGGCATGTCCCTGTCCCTGCCCCATCCCAGGCTGCCCCTCAACACAGACATCCCAGGTCGGCACTGGGAGCCTGGGCCCAGCCAAGGCCACTCTGCCAGGCTTTGCCTTCCTTCATAGCACAACTTAGGGATACTTAGCCCAATTTGGGGCTACGAAGATGATGGGGGACTGGAGCATCTCTCTGCTGAGGAAAGGCTGAGAGCCCTGGGGCCGTTCAGCTGTAGAAGAGTAGACTGAGAGGGGATCTCATTGATGCTGTGCGATACCTAAAGGGCACATGTCAGGAGGATGGGGTCAGACTCTTCTCAGTGCTGCCCAGGGACAGAACAAGGGGCAATGGGCACAAACTGGAACATGGGGTATTGGGAAATTCCATCTCAGCATGGGGAAGAACTTCTTTGCTGTGAGGGTGGCAGAGCCCTGGCAGAGGCTGCCCAGGGAGGTGGTGGAGTCTCCTTCTCTGGAGACATTCAAACCCACCTGGACACGTTCCTGTGCAACCCGCTCTGGGTGACCCTGCTCTGGCAGGGGGTTGGACTGTGAGGTCTCCAGAGGTCCCTTCCAACCCCTGCCAGCCTGTGATTCCACCGGCTCCTCTTCTTCGGTGTATTCACCCCAAAAAATCCCAGACCTGCCCTCCGTAATGTGAACGCTGCCGGCGGAACGTGGGTCGGCTGCTCGGTATTTAAATGCGACGGGGTCTCATTATGCACCTGATCTCTGGCTGCATAAACAACACACAAACTGCACTGGCGTCACCAAGAACATTTTCCAGGTCATACCACGTCTTGGATCATTTCACTCCCTTTCATCACCCCCTTTAGACCAAAACTGCATAAAGCTTTAACTTTGATGCGGAATTGTGAATAACATTAGTTTAACCTGAAATTTAAAGCCAGCGTTTCCATGCTCCAGAGACAGGGTCTCCCCGGCCTTTTGCTACCATGCAGCTAGCAACCCGAATTTTAATTTTATAAGCCATGGTTGACTAAACTCAGCACTAGGTCTATTAGATATTATTTGATTTAGAATAGTAAAAAAAAAAAAAAAAAAAAAAAAAAAAAGATACACTGCTCTCTTATATCCCTTTGTATTTTTTTGCAGCTCTGTACACATCCCTAGAGTTTCTATTCATAGAGCTTTTTTTCCTGTCTGGAATAAACTGATGCTTGCACTTTGCAAAAGCCAACATTGACTATTCTTAATTTAAGTTGCATGACTTCGTCTAAACAGGTAAAGATAAATCTGTTGTTACCTAACTTGCACAACTAAAATTCAGAAGGAAGTTTCCAGCACTAATTGTGACCATCAAATTCAGTGTAACCTGTTCAGTGTAAGCAGCTTAGAATCATAAATCAGTTAGTGTTGGAAGGGACCTTAAAGCCCCCCCAGTGCCACCCCCTGCCCTGGGCAGGGACACCTCCCACCACACCAGGCTGCTCCAAGCCCCCTCCAACCTGCCCTTGAACCCCTCCAGGGATGGGGCAGCCACAGCTTCTCGGGGCAACCTGGGCCAAGCTTGTTGCAGAGTGACTTGGGTCAAAAAATTATTTTGGTGTGTTGGTCCCCCAGATTGAGAGATCTCTCTTAGAAGCAGCCCGTTTTTCTTGATACACAGCATTTTCTGCAAAATCCAGCTGTGCAGAAGGGTGATCTCAAATCCATAGCCCTTTATGAAAAACCTTGCCCACCGGGCATCACCCGTGTTTCTGGTGGCCCGCACGTGTCTTGGGACAAAGCTGATGCCTGCAGCCACAGGGAGTCTCTGCACAGGTCGCCAGGGGTCTGTGCCCTCAAAAAACTTGATGCAGAATTTACCGGAGAAGGTCTGAGTGATGTTATTCCTCTGCAGGATTGTTTGGAGAGTAAGACACTGCAGCGCTCCTGAAAATCCTGTTGTTTAGGGTGCATTTGAATTCTGCTCCTCAAAGCTACCTTGGCAGTGAGATTCTATTTTTAAAATGTTTCCTCCCTCTGTCTTAGTGCGGTGTTGCCATCTGGAGAAGAAATCTGATATTTACTGTTGTTCTTGGAGTTCCACCTCCTGGAGTCCTGGGAATACTGCAGACCTCAGCTTTCAGTGCATAAAAGATACGTTTCTAGCACTGACAGGTGAAGGAAAAGTAGAAAACCACTGTGAATCTGCAAAAAGCAAATTGAAACAAGCCCCTCTATTGCAAGAGTCTTTTTGAACTGCCAATCTAAACATTTTTCAAACTTGTCTCATGGCTTTTCAGCCATGGGCAGTCACTTGTGACTTCTGCTAAAAATCTCTGCCAAAGTGGAGAGGGAGAAAAACGTGCCTTGGAGCCTGAGCTTTCATCATGCCAATGAGCTTAAGAAACACAAAGAGAAGTTCCAGGAGAGTGGTGGGATGGGCTCGGGCCTCACTGAGGGTGTTGCAGTGGTAACAGCCCCAGGGATGTCCCGTCCCAGTATGGGATGGGCAGTGATGGTGTTTTGGAGGTCTTCTGGCCAGCAGGAGGTTCTGCTGGATGGACATGATGGATGGACCGTAACTCAGAGCTTGGCATGGGATGGAGCTGAGCCTGATCTCTGGGTTCTGCAGGAAGGGTGTGAAGTGTACATGCAAAGCAGATCTGCTAGAGATGACCCAGGTGGGCTTGTGACTGTAGCATCAGGTAGTGTCCTTATCCTCCCATGTCCTCCTGCATCCAACCATGAACGAGACAGGTTCTCGGGTGGTGTTGTAAAAATGATGCGAGCAAAGATGTGACTGTTATCTTTTTCCCTGCCTTGAAATTATGCGTGAAATTATTGATGGTGTTGATGGTTGGCTGTGGTGGAAGACTGGTCAGAGTGTCTTCTAGCAATATGTGCTTTGCTTGGAACCTCCTCTCAAAGAGTCCACATGGTGTCACCAAACTGGTACACATGTGTATTCAGGGGATAAAATGAGGCAGTCTCTGTAGGTCTCATCATTATGACAATTGCTTATTCTCTGCCTTCTTTCTCCTCTTTGAAAGGTATTCAGGAATCTCCAGTACCAAATGGCCATTCTCTCCCGGGCAGAGATTTTCTCCGGAAGCAGATGCGAGGAGACCTTTTCACTCAGCAGCAGCTAGAAGTGTTGGATCGAGTCTTCGAGAGGCAACATTACTCTGACATTTTCACGACAACTGAGCCCATCAAACCCGAGCAGGTACTATTGCAGACATTCGGTGTTTTCCAGATGTGCTTTCTGCTTGGTGGACACCACCAAACACTTCTCCGAGTCTCAGTGGAAAAAACATGGAGAAAAGGCATCATATCATGCCCTTCTGCCAGGTGCACGTTAGCCGTAAAAGGCTTGAGGATTAAAAAATGAAGGAAAACACTTGTTGTGTAAACATTTGCAAGTGTTTGGGTATGAAATTACACCTGATCTGGGCCAGTTACATCAAATGAATCCTTAAAGAGCATCACAGCTTCTGATGCTTTTGTTAGATCAAAAGCGGGCTATGCAGGTAACAAGGAGAAGACTTGAAAAACTCAATGCCTAATTTTGGTTCATAGTTAGCATGACTGTGCACACAAATTAGATTTTTGTATCCAGAAATGGCTTATTAGGCATGTAATTGGCCATTTGCTGAGAGAAACACCCAATTAGTATGTGAAGGTAAATTAGTTGCACCTACAGATTAGCCGTGTGTTTGAGAAGGACTTGGCACTAATTTTTTGGGAAAGTTCCATTTTTACAGGTGCGATACAGAAGCACATGCAAAAACTGATGAGTCCTGTCTCTCTGTGTTGCCTTCTTCTTGGGTGGCAGCCTTTAATTTGGCTGCTGAGGGGGAGGTGGAAATGCATATATTGCTGTCAGCACCGATAGTAGTTTGGTACTTAATGGTGTATCCAGCCATTACTCTTCTGTGTTCTTAATGCTAGAGCTGCTTTTGAGCAAGGTGGATGAACTCACAAGCTGCAGAAAAACACTGATTTCCCTTGGAGGAATCTATACTTTTAAGGGCCACTGGAGATTACCTCACGGCAGCCTACTGCCATCATCGCTCTGGTTAAGGAGCATGTATCGGTATGAATTTTTTGAAAAATGACTTAGGTGAAAGTCATACGGTAGAGTAGAAATTCCTCACGTCTTTCAGCTCAGATCTATCATTCGTTGTTTCATTCATAGAGCAATTTGTTTTTCACCATCTTCTGCTGGTTTTGTGGTTTCCCCGGGGCCAAGAAATTCTGCAGGTCTGAACTCAAGCTGGAAAAAGATGGGGAAGATGCTGAAGTCAATTAGATTAAAAAAAAAAAAACACACCTCGTTAGGAAAGCAAAGAAGCTGTGTCTCTGGAAGGTGAAATGGCCTTCACGTACCACTAGATGGTGGTTATCCCATCTGAACACGGGTGAGACTGGAGAGGACCCGCACTGCGCCCACTCCGCAGCCAGCCTTTCAGCGTTGGTCACTTGGACTTTGTGTGGTGTTAGATCTGTCCCTCTTTAATGACTTTTATATGCCAAAAAACTCATTACAAAGAGAGCGGTGATGGAAGAGGATTGTGTCTTTGTTTCTGTGTTCTGAAGTCTCCAAGTCATATCGCTGTAGCTCAGGGGAGACAGTCCAGCAGTGAATGTTTGTCCAGAGACAAATTTTGATGGTTTAGTAGGAAGCATGGGAAAATTGAATGAGGATGTTGCTTGTCAAATATGGGATATTTGGTTGTTGGTGGAGCAAGGATCTCCCTGGGTCCACATAAGTAGTTGTGACGAGAATGGTTGTGCCGCCAGGGAGTTATGATTGCAGATATGCCTCTGTCAATCTGGTTAACAGGGTAATTTTGGCATGGCCTGGGAAGTCAAATAGATGCTGAGAAATGTGAGACTGTGGTGTACAAAAGGTGCTCAGCAGAAGCACATCTCCAAGGCATTTTAAAGTTTTAATTACAAATGGAATTTGTAGTTGTTTGCTTTCATGTAGGTTGGAGCACTGTCATTTGCTTTGGGAAGGCTGGGCCACAGTCATGGCTGTTTGGGGTTGGCTTCTGCTTTTGGGGGCCATTTGAAGTGTAACCCTCGACACGAACGCGTGTGATGTGTGTGATTAGCTCTGGTTCACAGGGATGTGGCATGACCAATGCAGTCGTGTTTTACCTCTTTGGTGTCAAGGAAAGCTGTCATGATACTTAACCAAAGCAGGAAAGGATAAATTAGTAAAGCCAAAGAAATCAGTGAGGAAGAGAATACTGAGGACATTAGTGATGCGACTTGAAAGCTGGAGTTGTCCCTGCAATAGATTGTTGTAACAGACCAACACTTGCCTCTGGTGTTTGGCTGGTGCCACCAAGCCTGGAGCTGTGCACTTGGCAGCAGCAGATGTATGGAGTCCTGGTCTGTTTCTGTCGGGGAAAATAAGGAAAAGATGCTCCTCCCCAAAGCTGTGCACTTGGCAGCAGTGGATGCATGAAGTCCTGGACTGTTTCTGTGGGGAAAATAAGGAAAAGATGCTCCTCCCCATAGAGACAAGATGTGGGGAGAAGTCTAGTAGGAGCTGCTGACCCACTGCTTATCTGTTTTACTAGAAACTTGGTCCAGTAGCAGTGCCAGCTGAATATCATTAATTTTACTTGGGCACAAAACCTTGTTGATGCCCCTGTGCTGTTTGCTTGAGGAGGGCTCTGGGTATTTTACTGGAGGAATTGCTGTTCTCTAGACAAGGAGGTTCCCTTTCCTCCCTGTTTTGTGGCTCCTTGCAGGGCCCTCCCTCTTGCTTGTGCTCTGGGAACAGTCCCATGGCCACACAAAATGGGCAGCCACAGTGTCCTTGGTTCCCAGCTGAAGGCTGGCTCCTGCTGCCCAAAGTCCTCCCGATGCATTTTCTGGGCAAAATTTGCCTGTTAAAGATTGTACATGACCCCTCACGTCATGGTGACGTGTAGATGGGCTGTGTAGAAGTGCTTGCTCACTGCTGCCAAAACCTTTACTTTGGGTGCCTCCAGTCTATTTCCCTGACTTTTCCATCATTAATGTTTCCCTCAGTTCACCTGTATGGAAAGGAGACTCATGAGTTATTTCTCACCTCAAAATATGTTGTGCTCTTGACAAGCATCATCTGAGTTTTCACGTCAGCTGTAAGCTGTGCCTTCTGTACAGAGACCCACAGGGAACAAGTACTTGTCTTTGGGGAAGGGCTCAGACAACACAGAGAGAGAAGGCAACTGTTGGGGAAAATAAAATAAAATAAAATAAAATAAAATAAAATAAAATAAAATAAAATAGCAGGCAGTCCTTTGTCCAGAAATGGTGCCCGTGGCAGGTCTGGGTGAGGCAGGGATCCCATCGTGGGTTTGTGTAGTTAAAGACTGGGAGCTGGGAAGCCCAAGGCTGAGGGCAAACATAGTTGAGACCCCTCGCCTATGTGTGTCCTGGGAGCCACCGAGGCATAAGGTGCTCTAGAAGCACCCTGGCCCGATGGAAACCTGCTGTAAACATGAATCCGTGTGTACAATGAACGCTTTTCTCTCATGCTGGTGTCCTTTTGTGCTTATTTTTTGCAAATGATTTTTGATGATCAGGATTGATTTGCACTGGCTGCAAAAGTTGGTGGAAAACTGATTTCACATATTTCTGGGCACAGGTTTTGAAATAGCGGTGTGTTTGCAGCACTGCCATCATGCTGCCATTCCACTTGTGGCTGCTGGCCATCATCGGCTGGAACAAAGTTCAGGGCTTGAACATTGGGTAACTCTGGGGTCCCAGAGAAGGAGACCCTCCACAGCATCTGCCTCCTGGTTCTCCTCTCTATACCTCTTGATATTTGTGTGGGTGGTCCTGTTGCTCTTCACTGTTGGCCCCCTGGTCCCATGGCCATGGGGGAGGTTCCTCATCTTGCCAACACCCAGACTTCCCTTCACACAAAGCTGTACTGACACAAGGAGAATGTTTTCCTGCCTGCCCTGGAGTTGTCCCGTACAGCCACCTCCATGGTGGACCACAGTACTCGCACCTGGCCCTTGTCACAGGCAAAACCCACTGTTTATGGACACTGCATCAACAATTCAGATTTCATCCAGAACTGCGGCTCATCCCACGTCCTCCTTATGCACGGAACAGCTACAGCAACGGCACATTTTCCCATGCCTGGTCCATTAGGAGCATGTAGTTCCTCCTGGGTGGAGGAACTGGAGGTGCCTGTGAGGCCCATCATCCTCCTGCGGCTTCCTACCATTCCAGGCAGAAGGATGGAGGAGCTCAGGTGAACCGTTGACTCAAATGCATTCTCCAGTTAAAGCATGGGCAGAAGATGTTCCTGGAGATCAACCAAGACCTGCCATGGTCAGGGGAGACAGGATGGGTGCAGGGGGCAAAACTGGGGCTCATGGACCGGTGTGCTTTCGGTGGCCATGGGAGGAGGCGAAGGCCTCTAGAGGGGAGAACTGTGGAGTGAAGGATATACAGCAGAATCAGCTTAGCAGGAGAGGCAGTGTGTTAATTTCCTTGGAATAAAGAAGAGAATTATCTATGCCAGATTTCTGTCCACAACAGAAATGGATTCTCTTGTATTTCCAGCTTCACACATGGGTCCAATCGAATACTCATTGAAGCCAAGAGGAATATTTCTATTGACTTCAATAGACTTTAGATCAGGGCCATAATGAGGCATAACATGATGTGACCAGATTCAACACAATGTAGGTCACTGACTTAGAAGAGAAGTGCTTGCCGCTAATAGCAGATAATTCCCTGGCCCTTGATGATGCTTCCCCGTTGCCTGTAGCTAGAACTAAACTGAGTATCTGTTCTTGCAGTAAAAATGTAAATATTCTGGGCTTAGAGAGAAGCCAGGCAAAGATATACTAATAAACGTATTCATGACGTGCAAGGCAGATAAGTCTGGACCTGGAGATAAACACAGGCAGATGAAATTTGGATAACTAATGAATCTGAAAAAATTACTAATAAATTGAGAAAAGTTGGAAAAATTATCATAGAATCATAGAACAGTTGGGGTTGGAAGGGACCTTTAAGGGTTATCCACTCCAGCCTCCCCTGCAATGAGGGGATTCTCACACAAAGTTAAAACCAAACTGCCCTCTGTTTCAGAGAGATTTGTGATGAAGAAGTTCTCTGAACTGTCCAAGACAGGGGCTTAAGTCCTTTTGAAAATCTTCAAGTGTAACTTGTATCTGGCCAAGTATTTGCCACCTCAGAAAGATGAAAATTAGTTTTCTGCTGTATGGAGCTGATGGATGGTGTGTCCACAGGAATGCAGCTCCCACAAGTGTGAAGATGTATGGTCCTCCTTAGTGTTGGGGTGTGATCTTCAGGAGTAAAGGGAAAAGCCAGAAATGTGTTCGATAAAAGAAAAGTCAGGAAAAGTCAGTTAAAGCCAGAAAGGGTGACTCATTTTTCAGTTTGTGTGAATAATATATTTTTCCCTGAGGGACACTACCTTTGGGTGGACAGTGGCTGCTGAGGATCTTCTCAAAGTACCCTGAGGCTTGCAATGAGAAATGCAGAGCTAATATTTTCTTGCGTCTTCCCAAAACTTTATGTTGTCCAGTCACAGTGAAAATTATGGCACTGACTCTTGGATTTACTTGAGTGTCCAGAATCAAATCTTTTCTTGATCTGCCACCTGCAGAAGAGATTTGAGCATGTAGATGCAAGCTCCTACCCGTGGCTTGTGTGGCAGAGTGTGGTAAATGAAGAGTGAGGAAAACAAGGCAACAACACATGGCTCAACAAATGGACAAAAATGCCAAGACACGGATACACTGGAGAGTCCAACGAAGGGCCAGAAGGATCTGGAGCATCTCTCCTCTGTGGAAAAGCTGAGAGAGCTGGAACTGTTTAGGCTGGAGAAGAGAAGGCTCAAGGGGAGGATCTCATGAATGTGTATAATTACCAGAAGGGTGATTGTTAAGAAGATGGAGCAACTCTTTTCAGTGGTGCCCAGTGACAGGACCAGAGGCAATGGACACAAACTGAAACACAGGAAATTCTACCTGAAGATCAGGAAACACTTTTTTGACTGTGAGGGTGACCAAGGACTGGCATAGGTTGCCCAGAGAAGTTGTGGAGTCTCCATCCCGGGAGTTGTTCAACATCCAATTGGGCTCGGTACAGGACAACTGGCACTAGGTGGACCTGCTCAAGCAGGAGGGTTGGTCTAGATGACCTCCAGAGGTCACTGCCAACCTCAGTTCTTCTGTGATTCTGCCTTTCTGTGTCCCCACCATGGGCAGCCGGTCGGCCATCCCGCGCTGGTGGAGCTTGGCAAGGGTTGGCAGCCAGATGGGCTGTGCTGGTGATGGTGCCAGTGGGGGCAGTTGGTGGGTGCTGCCTGCTTGCCCCATTTTGCTGGCAGCATGAGACCTCTGCCCTCCGCCCGCAGAAACGGGCAGGTAAGGGTGAGCACGGACAGCCTGGAGAGCAGCCGGAGTGAGGGCAGCTCTGGGGCTTTCACATCTTCCAGCTGAAACCTCCTCTGACCTGCTCTGTGTCTTTATTGGTGGGAGGGGAAAAAAAAACAACTCTAAAACCCAGCCTAGGAGAGCACATCAGGAGAGGAAAAACCTTCCCATATTTACTCTCGGTAGACTATTAAACAACACCAGGCTATTAATTTGGCTTTTGAGTCTTCACTAAAGCCCATAAAAGCGCACAGTTGTCAAATGGAGTTCATTTTAATTTCCTTTCAATCACAGTAAATTATTCAGGTGATAAATCAGCTGGGGCAGCCTCCTGGCTGTAATAGAAACCCTAATTCCTGGCTAATTATCCAGCCCATTGCTGCCAGCAGATCAATACCCCTACCGAATGGAAAGGGCGCAGGGTCTGGGCGGGGGGACGGCAGCTGGGAGCAGGGTGGGCACCCGTGACCACTGTGGGGGGTCAAGCCAAGCACAGCCCCTCCCCCACTGTCCATGGGGGATGTGTCCCCTCCTGGATGGGGGCAGCCATGGCTCGGCCACTCACCCCGGGCCACCTCAGGAGCCGTGTCCCCATGTGCAGTTGGAGGAGATGGAGCCCACTGGGGATGGAGGGGGGTTCGGTGCTTTCCCCCCCCCCCAGGATGACCTTTCTGTTGATTTCCCAAATACAGGACTTTGCTGCTGCTCTGCAAGAGGGGCCGTGTTGGGGTGCTGGGGTGGTGCAGGAGCAGGGTGCTGCATCCTGGGGGGGCACAGGGATGTACTCGCTGCCAGGGCTGCCCATCTCTGCCAGAGGGTGGGTAACATGGACAGAGACGGGAGAGCGTCCTTGGAGAGAGGCAGAGGCTCCTCAGAAAGAGATCTGAGGCTGGTGATATTTTTTCTTGCTGAGTGTTATCTTTAAATAATGGCAAAATTTAAAGAGTACCAGTGCTCAGCTGTGTTGCAGTGGGAAGAAGCAGCAACTCTCTGGAGATGACAGTGGCACTTACCCTGGTCATCCTGCATGAGGTTCAAGGGCTGCTCCGTGCACAAAGCCCTTTGAGCCCTCAGATGATGCTGCCACGGCCTCAGGCTCACAGGGAGCCACCAGCTCCCGGAGGTGCCGGGTAGAGCTCCTCCCTCTGCCAGGTCCCTGGGGTGCTCCAGGGAGCTCAGAGCTCTGTGCGTCCCTTGACCTCTGGACGATGAGCCTTCAACACCCCTGCTCCTCTTCACCCTCACCAGGGTTGTTGCTTATTAGGATTTTGGTGGTGCTGGGAGAGCCTGACGGGCAGCACAAGGCTACGAGCGTCGTGCACTGGCTGTCCCTGGAGGTCTTGCTGTCTGGATCAGAAGACAAGTGGTGGCTGGGGAGAGGAAAGCAGTTTCTCCTGCAGTGCAGATCAAGAGAGAGCAGCTGAATGCAGTGGTTTGTCCCTGGTGGCATGGAGAGGCTGAAGCCTCCTTGGGACAAAGTTTCTTCTTGGAGTCCTCCATCCTTCCATTATGCTGCTGGGGAAGGGGATGCTCCACCTTCTCTTCTGGCTCTGCTCTGCTGTAGGGTCAAGAAGGAGAAGACAAACCTGCCATGGTGTTTCTTCCTGCTGAAAAATCAACGTTTATGAGTAGGAAGCCTTTTCTTTTAGAATATCAGCAGAAAGCACAGCACCCACTCTCACCCTTGCTCCTCTGCCCTCCCATACAAGCGTTTGTTTTTTGAGCATGAGCTTCTGAAGACTGCACAAAACTCCCTGTGTGTGCCGCCTTGTTGTGACACGCCGTGTTGGGTGGTGACAGTCGCAGCCGACTGTGTTGTGTGACACCTGGTACTTTGTGTGACAGCGGGGCTGCGGCGGCTGGGGGATGGTGCTGGGGAAGCAGCATGACAGGAGCCGTGTATCCTGCTGACGTCTCTGCATCAGCATCATCTTCACCACGAGCACCCTGCTTGGATGCCTGGGGGTGTCTGTGTGAGCTGGGGCTGGGATTGAAGTGTTTAGACTTTGAGTGAGGAAAGGAGGCGGGAAGAAACCCAAGTGAGGTCAGCCGGGGATGCCCACTCTCCGGTTCAGGGGGGGCAGGGGGTACCTTGTGCCCCCACCTGAGCTCAATGCCCTTTTGCATGAGTCCTTCCCCATGGGAGCAGCTGGTGGCTGGTTCTCCTGCTTCACCAGGAGGTGATGGGCAGCCTGGGGTCAGGATTTCTCCTAAAAACTTTTCCAGAAGGTGATAGGAAGCGTTTCCATGGGTCTTTGGAGCCCAGCGTGCAGCTCCTGGCAGTCCCTGCTGGAGGGTGAAGCTGGGGTTTCACTGCAATGACCGTGCTGTGCTGGCAGGGCATGGAGGTGCTTGTCATCTAAGGAAACTCACAGGCTGCTTCTTGTCCTTCTGGGTCCCTCAGCCAGGCTGCAGTGAGTCAGAACCTGAAGAAACGAACCCAAAATTGAACAAAACAGAGCCACTGAGCCACACTGGCTTCTCCCCTCTCCTCCCAGCAGCACGTGGCCAAGTCGGTGCAGTAGAACCAGGCTGGAGGAGAGCAGTGGCATGCAGGTCTGGGGGATTTTGGGGTGTGTTTGAAAGACTGGAGCTCTCCCGGTGGCTGGTACTTCATTGGAGATGTCCTGGTGATGGCCTGGGTTTGGGCTGAGGCTGCTTTTCCCCGAGCTGGCCACCTCAGGCTTGCTGGGGCTGGTCCCTGGCTCACTTGGCTTTGCCCAGCGACCACGTCTGGCTCTGGCGGGGCAGAGTGTGGGTCCTTGTCACCTCCTCCCCTTGCCCCATCAGGGAGGGGGAATCCCGAAGTTCTGAGGTAGACAGTGCCTTCGGGAATTGCAGTGCATCCCTGTTTTTAACACCCCCCTTTTTTCCTCCCGTGTGCTCTCAGAAATGACCATATGGGAAAATAAAAATTCCTGAGCTGAAGGAACAGCCAGCCTCGCTGTGTCTGGGGCTCCGACATCTCCTTTGTCCCTGTCCCTTGTCTCTGCTCTCCACAGATGCAGTGGGGGATGTTTTTCCTGGGCAGGCTCCCACATCTGTGTGGGGTCTCATGTGGAGTCTCATGTGGAGGGATGTGCCGGGCATGGCCGAAGTGTCCCCGTCTGCTGTCCCCAGCATCCTGGTGATGCTCCCTGCTCTCCAGCAGGCACCAACGTCCAGTGACTGTGAGGACCATGTTGAGGCACGGCTGGGGGCTCCCCAGGGACTGACATGCCACTGAGGAGGAGTGTGGTGTGCGCTCTCCTCCAGGGTCTAGGGAAACGATGTTTGGAAACTGCAGCCTTCACACCGTGTCTGTTGGGTGATGCTGGCAGAAGACGCTTCCCCAGTCACCCAGTTTTGTATCAGTGATGACAATGGAGCACAGAGTCCTTCCTGCAAAGGCAGTGGATGATCTCCAGGAGACTCACCATGGCTTCCATAAGTGTGCTACAGAGGTTGGACATGTAAGAAAAGGTTTCCCCTTATCTTGCCAGAAACGCCCACGTTTCCTTGCAACTTGGGAGCTGGCTTTGAGTAATTGCATCTCTTTGTTCATCGTGTGTTTTGTGATAAAAAGCTATTATGAGGTCTATCACATCAGTAAGTTTTAAATAAAACCTCACATCTTTGTCTTCAGTGGAGTTCTCCTTCCAAGGTCTCATGTCACCAGCAGAGAGACAATGGAGAGTCTGTTGTTACAGAAAAAGTCACAGGCAGTAGCCAGTCGTACTGTGGACTTCTGAGAGATGAGGAGGTTTACTGGCCACCCCTCAGATGTCCAATATCGCTTCAAAGCTTAATGTATGACTAAGATGAGTGGCGTTGTGATTGCTCGTGTAGTCTTTGTCCCTTTGAAAAACAACAGGGGAGTAATCCATGCACTTTACAGTATGTGTGTATGTGGTGCTCCACTTGTGTAGGAAAATAGTTGTGGGATTGTCCTGAAGTTGGTTTTCTCTGTGGAAAAAAGGCAACACTGTGTAATGGCACCAGTTGGCCAAGACTATGTCATAGAAAAATTGGCAGACCTCCTTACATCTGTGTTAGCCCACAAGAGAGGGAGAGTCAAATCTGTGAGTAAACACACTTGCCCATTGATTTATTTGAGGCCTGGCCTGCTCATGCTGTATTGGAGGGGAAGGGCTCCCATTTCAAGAATAGAACAAGACTTCTCTTCTTAGTCCCTGGCAAATGTCTGGATCTTGCAGGCTTTCAGTTGTTTCAAATTCAATTTCTACACTTTGGTTTGGAAATCAGTGCTGTTTTACTCTCATTCTGTAGGGTTTCTCTAAATCTGTCAGTCATTTTAATTGCTAAAGATGGGTTTCTCCCCATCTTTGTACCCTCCCTACACAAGCAGCTGAACACCTGGAGATCTTCATGTGCTCAAGCATCTTAGAAGGAGCCAAACTCTTCATGGCAGTGGGAGTACAAGAGCTGGGGGCATGGGCTGACAAAGGAGACGCTCTGCAGGGTCCAAGGGACCATTTCTTCCCCCTGGGGACAGTCAGGCAGGGCAGAGTTTGCCCTCAGAAGTTGTAAAGTCTCCGTCCATGGTGGTTTTCGACCCCTGAGTGACCTGTCCTGGCCCCGTAGCTGTCCCTGCTTTGAGGGACCTCTGGAGGTTCCTTCCAGCCTGGATTATCCTATGACCTTGAAACCCCCCTACCTGCTCTTCATTCCAAGGGTGATGATGTGACTTCCTGTGGTTGCAATGGACAATGTGAAGAGTGTGGTGGGGTAGGAGACCGGCCCCTGGCTCAGACGGTGTTTTGGGGTGTGATGCAGAACGTTTGGGACAAGGCACCCGGGAGCCCAAGCAACTTGTGGAATTTGGAATAATGCCACAGTTTTGGGCTGCCGTTTGTTTAGGAATGGATTGAATGAAACAACCTGTGGAAGTGGTTGTATGATGTCAAAAAGCAATTGTGGAGCAAAGCAAATTGTGGAGAAAAAAAAAGGCCTAGTTTCAGAATTCTTCCCTGCTCATATGAATAACGGCTTCCTGAAAATCTGGTGGCAGCAAAACTTGCTGAAATGAAAAAAATAATTAAAGCTGAAAGGGTGGAAGCTACTACATCAGGAGAGCAGCTTAATGTGTAGGGGGATGGTGTCAGCCCTGATCCTCTCACCTTGAAAATAAAATTGATTAAGGGCGACCTGGGAGAGACAGGGGTTTCCTCTGCTCCTTCTCTGTCCTGTAAGGTCCCCTCTGGGCTGAGAGCTGACCCGAGGGCTGGGGAGGCACGTTTAGAGCCATCCCTGGGGGCTGGGGTCAGCGAGGGGTTGTGGGCAGCGGGTGCCTTTCCGAAATAGGGGGTGCAGAGTGGAGCCGGGCAGGAAAACTGCAGTTCTCAAAAGCTGTGTTTGGTTAAAAGTGTTTGACAGGTTATGGAGACCTGTCTAAAGGATTGAAACACGCCATTAGGTAACGGATAAACTGAAGGTAGACGAGAAATTGTCATCAGATTACGTGGCTGATGAGCAGTTTTTGAACATTGCCATGTTGTGAGGCTTCGCATGAGTGGGAGTTTCTGTTGCAGGCAGAGACCCCGTGTCCCTGATTTCATTCAGGCAGGTTGTTGCTGTCTGGTTCTGGTAGAGAAAAGTTTGAAAAATGTGGCACCAAACGCACTTCTGGCCTAAAAATCGGGGCGGCTGTCTGGGTGGGAGAGGCCTTTGGGTCACACCAGCGGTGGGCTCCCCTCGGGCTGTCTGACGCCGTTCCTCCTCGCGATGTTTCGGGGTGTCTGCGGCGCCCAGACGCCTCCAGCGCGGCTGATGTTTCCCCTGCAGAACGATGATTATTGCAACAGCAGCGCCTCTGGCTGAACCTGTCTCTCCAGCTGAGAATGTTTTGATAAAAACTGAAATGTTTCACCAAAACCTGTCATCTTTGATGATTTTTTCCGCATAGGAAGTCCCTCGCTGGAGTCTTTCACGGTGGCGAGGAGGCGCAGAGCCTCCGGCAGTGGCAGGCTGTGGGTGTCACCAGAGGCTCTTTGCCTGGAACCTATAGGTATATACACCCTATAGGTGTCCTATAGGTTCCCTGTAGGTACCACGCTCTTTGGGCAGCCTGCCTCTTTTTGCTTTGTTTTCTATACCCATGTGCACACAATTTCTGACATTCCTGGTTGTTTTTCCCAATACTGAGGAGCCCGTTTCCCCATTCCATGGGCGGGTGGGCTGGATGGGCTTAAGAGGAGAACTGGGTGTCTCTGGGGTGGGTGTCACTGTCCTGCCCCCTCTCCGTGAAGGCAGACCCTCCTTCTCCAGCCCCTTGTCCCGAAGCCTCCAGACCTGCTGCTGGTTGGGTTTGCTGGTCAGTGGGTCTTGGTTAATTAGAAAAGGGGTGAAACAGCTCAAGAATTACCCCATGAGATTAGTGGGATTCAGTACCCGCTAGTCCTTACTGAATGTCACAGCAAAGAAAGCTCTGCACCATCCCCAGGATTAGATCTGGGGAAGAACTTGTTTGGTGGGAGGGTGGTGAGAGCCTGGCCCAGGTTGCCCCGAGAAGCTGTGGCTGCCCCATCCCTGGAGGGGTTGAAGGGCAGGTTGGAGGGGGCTTGGAGCAGCCTGGTGTGGTGGGAGGTGTCCCTGCCCAGGGCAGGGGGTGGCACTGGGGGGGCTTTAAGGTCCCTTCCAACCCAAACCATCCTGTGGTTCTATGATTTCCCCCTGCCCATCGTTCCCCTTCCCATGAAGCATTGCCTCCTGGGAAGAGGAAGGGGAAGGAGCATCTCCACACCCCTTCATGTCCTGAAGACCACCCTGGCACTTATTCTGCACAAAACACTCCAGGAAGGGATGCAAACCAGGAGAGTCTCATTGCCCTCCGGTTTGGTTTGGTTTGGGTTTGGTTGCTGCTGCCTCTCTACTCCCCTGCCCCACCAAGGCCTGGAAACCACAAAGTGCTTCATAAATCTTCCAAAAAATGCGTTTGTCCTTGTATTTCTGGCTTTTCCATAACTATGCCGTAATGAAAACTGGCTTGGAATATCATGGTCCTTCACATTCCAGTGTTGGGTACAGGTGAAGAAATGAAAGAAAAACTTCGGAAAATTATGTTTTCTTATTTATTTATTTATTTTTGTTAATGTGGTCAGATCCACATTGGGGATTTGTGGGGAATTCAGGATATTAGAGAAAGTTGAAAGTTGCCTTCCCCAGAATGCAAACCAGATGATTCCCGACCCCCATAGGGTCACCAGGCCCCCAGGGACACGGACAGAAAAAGTGAAAATCTTTTGGAAAAATGCTGAATGCGTGTTTGTGTCCAGCTTTGAAAGTGGCCTGAAATTCGGGAGTTTATGGGTTGATGTGGATTTGTTCAGGTTGCACTTTGCAGCACACCACAAAGCACAGCGAAGTTGGTGGCTCTCTCACCCGGGCAGACTCAGTTTTCCCAGCAGCTGGTGGATGATGGTGGGTATGAAATACCCCGCGATGCCCCTGGAGCTGCAGCAGCCACGGGGCTTTGTCCACCCGGGTCTGGGGCCAGGGTAAACCCTTCCCGGGGTTTTGCCAAGGGGAACCCCTTTGGAACAGGTCTATTGTGCACGATGCATAATGTGATACAGAGGGTGTGATGAAAGGATTCTCTGATGGTGTTTGTGAAATACCTTCACATGGCCAAACTGGAAGCGTTACTGAAATACAAATTGTTTTTCTTGTAAATTTGCACAATTCTTGGCAAGTGTCAGGAGCCATCGGTGGGATGGATTGAAGGTCTGGCAATATTGATCTGAACTCCATGCACATTCCGAGGGTGCCTTCCTGCTCCTGCTTTGTATTCCCCTGCAGGGAAGCGCTTGATGGTGCTGCTGGTTGTGTTTCCTCCCCGCTCACCCGTGGTGCCTTGGTGGAAGCAGCGGAGCCACTGTGACAGAGGGTCATGCATTTTTCCTCCTCCTGTGGATGAAATGGTTATTGTTGGGGGTGAAAGTGTCGAGTCCCTGTCCTGAGGAACAGCAGGATTTAGGAGTATCTTGTGGCCATGAGTGGCCTAAGGGGACTATGTGATGGGGCTGCAACAAACAAACTGCTTTTTCCACCAGAGTGCTGGTGCATTATAGTATATTTTAACTGGGTGTGTTACACTTTATTTAAGCTGGGTGCCCCCTTCTCTTCACGTTGTCCTGGGGGAAGAGAAGGAGAAGGAGGAGGAGAAGGGCTGGGAGAGGAGTGGTTGGAGGGGGACACGGGGAGACTCTGTTTTGGGATGGGTGAGTGGTGCCGGCGCTGGGAGGAGGGTCCTGCAATATTTGTGGTGCAAAATTGACTGCATTCCTCAGTTAACCAAACTGGGAGGTTCTGGCATGGAAACGGTGGTGAAGGCTGGCAAGGCCAGAGCCAGGCAGCGCTGAGGAGGGAGGGTGGGAGCTGGAGCCCATCATCCCTTCATGTCCTGGAGGAAGCCGAGCAGTGTTTTTACTGCCAGAGGAAGGAGCTGTTGGGAATAAATGGATGAAACTTGCAAATCCTGGCCAAAGCAGAGGCCAGCACCCACCACTGCTGTGCGGCTGCTACTCATCCAGGTCAGTGTTATTATCCTGGTGAGGCCGAAATCTGGAAAGGCACTGCAGCTGGATGGGGCTGTTGTGACCATTTACCTCTCCTGGGCTGATGATTTTCTATGGAGGCTTCTCCTTGCAAACCAGCAGGAAGAGTCCAGTGGCCTCTTTCGCCCCAGCTGGGCAATGCCCAAGGGAAGTCCTGGCTGGGAAACACTTGCAAGGTCAGCAGGTCTCTGCTGTTCCCCACACCAGACCTTCCAGGTGGGGTTCGAGGTCTGCAGGTCTCTGGTGTCCCTTCACAAGACTCTCCAGGAGAGGTTCAAGGACAGCAGGATTGAGGGGTACCTGGGAGGGACTTGTCAGACCGATGGGTCCATCTTCCCCCATACGCAGCCCAGACACCACGCAGACTGTCCAGACCTGGCTTTTATGTAGTCTGCAGGCTCTGCCTAAGAAATAGTAATAATAATAATAAATAAAACAAGGAAGGGAATGGCTTCAGTGGCAGCCGTGGGCTGTTTTGTGGGATCCTGTTGTTCTCTGCATCGCGTGTGTGTGTGTGTGCGTACGTGCGTGTGTGTGTGCACGGGTGTGATTTACTGGCCTGTGCGATGCCACATGTCTTTAAAATTACAGTGCCCATTTCCTGCTGAAATAATTTCTACAAAGAGAGGCTCCTATTACAGCAAGAGGAGCGCGGACGTCATGATTTATTATTATTTATGGTCCCAGGGCCTTGTTTATGCACGATGGGTTAGGTGCTCAGGATAGAAATGCCATTATGCAAATGACATTGAATGTCCTTACTGAGCCTAAATAATTTTTGTGTTGGACGATTAAACCTCATCTGTTATTGATATGGGCTGCAGTCGGGCTATTAAAGAGTCCCAACAGTACTTACTCCCAGTAATGGGAAAATTGAGAGGAAGAGGCTAAACAATTGCCTCAAGTGTGCCGTGATTGTCTGGTAGGAGTGGAACATAACGAACCCCCTGAATGGAAATCGTGTTTACTACTTAGGGATAAATAAAAAGGGAGAACATGCAATAAATTGCGCTTTGTGATGTGAATCGGCGCACCAGAGAATCTGTGCACTTTCAATTTATTTATTTGAATTTTATATATATATATATATTTTTTTTTTTTTTTTCTATGCAGCGGAGCTGACTTCCATGGGTTTCTTCAGTGTTCCCTTCAACCCAAGTGCACTTGCAGCGTTCACAGCAGGCTCTGGCAGGGATTTCCATTGGTCTGCCACCCCAACCTGGGACGAACCTCTGCCTTTTATTTTCGTCTTCAATTCGAACTTAATTATCCCCTCATCTCCCGTGCTGGAGATGAAGAACAGCTCCTAAGCTGAGCTGCTCATGGGTTTGCAGATCTCCACTGTAACCAATGAAAAT